>NC_143047.1:44850000-44965000 GCF_057628025.1 Oncorhynchus mykiss
AAGGTCTTTATAGAACATGAAGGTCTCTATAGAACAGAAGGTCTTTATAGAACATGAGGGTGTATTAGAACAGAAGGTCTTTATAGAACATGAGGGTATTTATAGAACAGAAGGTCTTTATAGAACAGAAGGTCTTTATAGAACATGAGGGTCTTTATAGAACAGACGGTCTTTATAGAACAGAAGGTCTTTATAGAACAGAAGGTCTTTATAGAACAGAAGGTCTTTATAGAACATGAAGGTCTTTATAGAACAGAAGGTCTTTATAGAACAGAAGGTCTTTATAGAACATGAGGGTCTTTATAGAACATGAAGGTCTTTATAGAACAGAAGGTCTTTATAGAACAGAAGGTCTTTATAGAACATGAAGGTCTTTATAGAACAGAAGGTCTTTATAGAACATGAGGGTGTATTAGAACAGAAGGTCTTTATAGAACATGAGGGTATTTATAGAACAGAAGGTCTTTATAGAACATGAAGGTCTTTATAGAACAGAAGGTCTTTATAGAACATGAGGGTGTATTAGAACAGAAGGTCTTTATAGAACATGAAGGTCTCTATAGAACATGAAGGTCTTTATAGAACAGAAGGTCTTTATAGAACATGAGGGTGTATTAGAACAGAAGGTCTTTATAGAACATGAGGGTGTATTAGCTGTATATAAAAACCCTTTTGGAATGAATGTTGCTCCTTACCTTCAGGTAGTTCCTACGGCTCGTTGTCATCTTTTTACTGATTGGATAAAACAGATCAGGGTCATTTAAGGGAAATATACAAGGTGAAGCCACAGAGACAGGTACGTGACGATGAAACCATTTTAGGAATTCATTTTATTACATTACGGTAGGAAAAATTGCAACACTGTTGGGAATCATCATAGCATAGTATTAATCAGTTTTACTGCCTGGTGTTCTATGTGGAAAACATGTTCACAGGCAGAATACAGTAGATGAATACAGTATAGTATATATATATATATAGTATACAGTATAGTATATATATATATATATAGTATATAGTATAGTGAAGTATATTTTTCTGTAAACTGAAAAACGTAAACTTACTCAGACATTTTGGCCGGTCCTTTTGTTTTACTTCCTGTGTCAAGAGATGAACAGTAAACAGTTTATTCATTTTGAGCTGTTGTTATTTTATGTCATTTGGTGGTGGGGGGGAGTGGGGGGGTCGGGGCGGGGCGGGGCGGGGCGGGTCGGGGCGGGGTAGAAACCAAAGATTTCAAGGTTGACCCAATGCAAGTCATGCGCAATTCCATATCAAAAAGAAACGCAACAGACATTAGACAATGAATGGTCAATAACTTGATCAATAATTTACTTGGATCAGTTTACCCAAATGTAACACAGCAAGTCCAACGACATCAAGAGTATAATTCCTGCTGGTTAAAGAGGGAGGGGTTGTTTCCTCTTCTTTGAATCTGTACAATATAACCCTTCCCAAGGTTGATAGCAAATCAACAAGACTCTCACTTCCTGAAATCTTTGGTCACGCAGGAGTCCATAAGGAGTATGGCACCAAAATAGGTCCTTTCAGAAAATACAGCTGACATTCACAAAATGCATGTTCAGAATGTAGGAAAATACCCAATTGGATTTTACGTTCTATATAGTTGAATCTCAACTAATCTATTGGAATAACATCAAACAATCCATAAACCATTTGAAGTAAACCGTGAAACTACAACATAAATTCAAGTTTACAATTATAAGACATATAGTGATTATCCACCTCTACCCTGCCAAAGCTATATCTCTAAACAAACCTCAGTCCATTTTTACAGAGCTTATAAACGAGCAACGGGGCAAATAGAGCCACAAGAGCCTTTTAACACCACATTCACTCTGAACTACAGAGAAAACAACAGCTGAAAACCAGGCCTTGGATGTACCTCTTCCAACACTTGTCTGTCTAAAACACACAGACAAACACCTGTGAATATCCGAATGCCTCAACCCACGTTGCCTCTTGAGAAAAATAAAGTTATCTTCTATTCTATTCTAAAAAAACATTCTAAACTATCAGAGCTCACACACCACATGCAATCTGGTCCAAAAGTCACATCAATTCCCACATGGGACGGACCACACCCAATCTGGTCCAAAAGTCACATCAATTCCCACATGGGACGGACCACACCCAACCTGGTCCAAAAGTCACATCAATTCCCACATGGGACGGACCACACCCAACCTGGTCCAAAAGTCACATCAATTCCCACATGGGACGGACCACACCCAACCTGGTCCAAAAGTCACATCAATTCCCACATGGGACGGACCACACCCAACCTGGTCCAAAAGTCACATCTATTCCCACATGGGACGGACCACACCCACTCTGGTACCAATAGATGAATAAATGAATATACAGCACATTTGTTACAGACGGAGCAGAGAGGAAGGAAGAACATCTCACCTATAAACCCAGTGAAGGTACACGTAAATGATGTGGGGATGAGAGCTACAGACAAGACAGAGACAGGAACAGATTTGGAATGTATATACGCGGTTTCCTGAAAGCTCAGCAGAAAAGCAAAAGGGCAAGGATCTCTTTATGGGAGTGGGGCCAGGCCAGGCAGGGCCAATGGGACAGTTAGTTCCTGAAAGGATCTCTTTATGGGAGTGGGGCCAGGCCAGGCAGGGCCAATGGGACAGTTAGTTCCTGAAATACCTCCGCATTCGTAAATCATCTGCCATTAACGTTTCTGCTAAGTTTTTAGTTAAAATATTCCTGACATTAGATTTGGTGATTTAAAGTAATCCTGATTTTAGATCTGATTTAAAGTAATCCTGATTTTAGATTTGATTTATAGTAATCCTGATTTTAGATTTGATTTAAAATAATCCTGATTTTAGATGTGATTTAAAATAATCCTGATTTTAGATTTGATTTAAAATAATCCTGATTTTAGATGTGATTTAAAATAATCCTGATTTTAGATGTGATTTAAAATTATCCTGATTTTAGATTTGACTTAATCCTGACTTTTGGTGAAGGGAGGACCCACTCTGTGTTACCTCATAACTCTGTGTTACCTCATAACTCTGTGTTACCTCATAACTCTGTGTTACCTCATAACTCTGTGTTACCTCATAACTCTGAATGTGTTTGAAATCCATCAAGGTCTCTTACTGCTACTGGATAAATTAGACAATGACTCCGGTTGTCGCTGGTTTCATGTCTGTTATATAGAACTCAAGGAACAATCAGCAGGTCACTTGATTAGTTTGTAAAATGTCTCCCTGTCAATTTATTGAATTAGACACTTCCAATTAATTCATAACTCTGTGTGATTGGTCAAATTTATTTTTAAAATAGTAATTGGTAAACTATAAAGATATTATTGTCAGAGAGTGTCTTGACTCCTTAAAAAGGCAGACTGACTGTGACGAGAAGAGAAGCCGAGGGTAAGAAAGAGAAGGACCCCTCTGAACTGTCATGACCCAGAGGTCACACACATGGTGTGATCAATTACCCACCCACAGAGTCAGTCTCCAGGATCAACCACAGTGTCAGCCTCCAGGATCCAACCAACATGTCAGCCTCCAGTACTAACCACCATGTTAGCCTCCAGTACCAACCACTGTGTCAGCCTCCAGTACCAACCAACATGTCAGCCTCCAGTACCAACCACCATGTCAGCCTCCAGTACCCAACCACCATGTCAGCCTCCAGTACCAACCACTGTGTCAGCCTCCAGTACCCAACCACCATGTCAGCCTCCAGTACCAACCACCATGTCAGCCTCCAGGATCCAACCACCATGTCAGCCTCCAGTACCAACCACTGTGTCAGCCTCCAGTACCCTACCACCATGTTAGCCTCCAGTATCAACCACCATGTCAGCCTCCAGTACTCAACCAACATGTCAGCCTCCAGGATCCAACCAGCATGTCAGCCTCCAGGATTCAACCAACATGTCAGCCTCCAGTGTCAACCAACATGTCAGCCTCCAGTATCAACCAACGTGTCAGCCTCCAGTACCCAACCACCATGTCAGCCTCCAGGATCCAACCAACATGTCAGCCTCCAGTACCAACCACTGTGTCAGCCGCCAGTACCTAACCACCATGTCAGCCTCCAGTGTCAACCAACGTGTCAGCCTCCAGTACCCAACCAACATGTCAGCCTCCAGTACCAACCACTGTGTCAGCCTCCAGTACCAACCACTGTGTCAGCCTCCAGTACCAACCACCATGTCAGCCTCCAGTACCAACCACTGTGTCAGCCTCCAGTACCAACCACTGTGTCAGCCTCCAGTACCAACCACCATGTCAGCCTCCAGTATCAACCAACATGTTAGCCTCCAGTACCAACCAACATGTCAGCCTCCAGGATCCAACCAACATGTCAGCCTCCAGGATCCAACCACCATGTCAGCCTCCAGGATCCAACCAACATGTCAGCCTCCAGTACCAACCACCATGTCAGCCTCCAGTACCCAACCACCTTGTCAGCCTCCTCCTAACCCCAGGATTCAACCAACATGTCAGCCTCCAGTGTCAACCAACATGTCAGCCTCCAGTATCAACCAACGTGTCAGCCTCCAGTACCAACCACCATGTCAGCCTCCAGTATCAACCAACATGTTAGCCTCCAGTACCAACCAACATGTCAGCCTCCAGGATCCAACCAACATGTCAGCCTCCAGGATCCAACCACCATGTCAGCCTCCAGGATCCAACCAACATGTCAGCCTCCAGTACCAACCACTGTGTCAGCCGCCAGTACCCAACCACCATGTCAGCCTCCAGTGTCAACCAACGTGTCAGCCTCCAGTACCCAACCACCATGTCAGCCTCCAGTACCAACCACTGTGTCAGCCTCCAGTACCCAACCAACATGTCAGCCTCCAGTACCCAACCACCATGTCAGCCTCCAATATCAACCACCATGTCAGCCTCCAGTACCCTACCACCATGTCAGCCTCCAGTACCAACCACTGTGTCAGCCTCCAGTACCAACCACCATGTCAGCCTCCAGTACCAACCACTGTGTCAGCCTCCAGTACCAACCACTGTGTCAGCCTCCAGTACCAACCACCATGTCAGCCTCCAGTATCAACCAACATGTTAGCCTCCAGGATCCAACCACCAAGTCAGCCTCCAGGATCCAACCAACATGTTAGTCTCCAGTATCCAACCAACATGTCAGCCTCCAGGATCCAACCACCATGTCAGCCTCCAGTACCAACCACCATGTCAGCCTCCAGGATCCAACCAACATGTCAGCCTCCAGGATCCAACCACCAAGTCAGCCTCCAGGATCCAACCAACATGTCAGCCTCCAGTATCAACCAAGGTGTCAGCCTCCAGTATCAACCAACGTGTCAGCCTCCAGTATCAACCAACGTGTCAGCCTCCAGTATCAACCAACATGTCAGCCTCCTAACCCCAGTATCCAATTACCATGTCAGCCTCTTCCTAACCCCAGTTTCCAACCACCATGTCACTTCCTCCTAACCCCAGTATCCAACCACCATGTCAGCCTCCTAACCCCAGTATCCAACCACCATGTCAGCGTCCTCCTAACCCCAGTATCCAACCATCATGTCAGCTTCCTCCTAACCCCAGTATCCAACCACCATGTCAGCCTCCTAAACCCAGTATCCAACCACCATGTCAGCCTCCTAACACCAGTATCCAACCACCATGTCAGCGTCCTCCTAACCCCAGTATCCAACCATCATGTCAGCCTCCTCCTAACCCCAGTAAACAACCATCATGTCAGCCTCCTCCTAACCCCAGTATCCAACCATCATGTCAGCCTCCTAACCCCAGTATCCAACCACCATGTCAGCCTCCTCCTAACCCCAGTATCCAACCATCATGTCAGCCTCATCCTAACCCCAGTATCCAACCATCATGTCAGTCTCCTCCTAACCCCAGTATCCAACAATCATGTCTCGTCCTCCTAACCCCAGTATCCAACCATCATGTCAGCCTCCTCCTAACCCCAGTATCCAACCATCATGTCAGCCTCCTCCTAACCCCAGTATCCAACCATCATGTCAGCCTCATCCTAACCCCAGTATCCAACCATCATGACAGCCTCCTCCTAACCCCAGTATCCAACCATCATGTCTCGTCCTCCTAACCCCAGTATCCAATCATCATGTCAGCCTCCTCCTAACCCCAGTATCCAACCACCATGTCAGCCTCCTCCTAACCCCAGTATCCAACCACCATGTCAGCCTCCTCCTAACCCCAGTATCCAACCACCATGTCAGCCTCCTCCTAACCCCAGTATCCAACCACCATGTCAGCCTCCAGTACCAACCACCATGTCAGCCTCCAGGATCCAACCAGCATGTCAGCCTCCAGGATTCAACCAACATGTCAGCCTCCAGTGTCAACCAACATGTCAGCCTCCAGTATCAACCAACGTGTCAGCCTCCAGTACCCAACCACCATGTCAGCCTCCAGGATCCAACCAACATGTCAGCCTCCAGTACCAACCACTGTGTCAGCCGCCAGTACCTAACCACCATGTCAGCCTCCAGTGTCAACCAACGTGTCAGCCTCCAGTACCCAACCACCATGTCAGCCTCCAGTACCAACCACTGTGTCAGCCTCCAGTACCCAACCAACATGTCAGCCTCCAGTACCCAACCACCATGTCAGCCTCCAATATCAACCACCATGTCAGCCTCCAGTACCAACCAACATGTCAGCCTCCAGGATCCAACCACCATGTCAGCCTCCAGTACCAACCACCATGTCAGCCTCCAGTACCAACCACCATGTCAGCCTCCAGGATCCAACCAACATGTCAGCCTCCAGGATCCAACCACCAAGTCAGCCTCCAGGATCCAACCAACATGTCAGCCTCCAGGATCCAACCAACATGTTAGTCTCCAGTATCCAACCAACATGTCAGCCTCCAGGATCCAACCACCATGTCAGCCTCCAGGATCCAACCAACATGTCAGCCTCCAGGATCCAACCACCAAGTCAGCCTCCAGGATCCAACCAACATGTCAGCCTCCAGTATCAACCAAGGTGTCAGCCTCCAGTATCAACCAACGTGTCAGCCTCCAGTATCAACCAACGTGTCAGCCTCCAGTATCAACCAACATGTCAGCCTCCAGGATCCAACCAGCATGTCAGCCTCCAGGATTCAACCAACATGTCAGCCTCCAGTGTCAACCAACATGTCAGCCTCCAGTATCAACCAACCTGTCAGCCTCCAGTACCCAACCACCATGTCAGCCTCCAGGATCCAACCAACATGTCAGCCTCCAGTACCAACCACTGTGTCAGCCGCCAGTACCTAACCACCATGTCAGCCTCCAGTGTCAACCAACGTGTCAGCCTCCAGTACCCAACCACCATGTCAGCCTCCAGTACCAACCACTGTGTCAGCCTCCAGTACCAACCACCATGTCAGCCTCCAGTACCAACCACCATGTCAGCCTCCAGGATCCAACCAACATGTCAGCCTCCAGTACCAACCAACATGTCAGCCTCCAGGATCCAACCAACATGTTAGTCTCCAGTATCCAACCAACATGTCAGCCTCCAGGATCCAACCACCATGTCAGCCTCCAGTACCAACCACCATGTCAGCCTCCAGGATCCAACCAACATGTCAGCCTCCAGGATCCAACCACCAAGTCAGCCTCCAGGATCCAACCACCAAGTCAGCCTCCAGGATCCAACCAACATGTCAGCCTCCAGTATCAACCAAGGTGTCAGCCTCCAGTATCAACCAACGTGTCAGCCTCCAGTATCAACCAACGTGTCAGCCTCCAGTATCAACCAACATGTCAGCCTCCTAACCCCAGTATCCAACTACCATGTCAGCCTCTTCCTAACCCCAGTTTCCAACCACCATGTCACTTCCTCCTAACCCCAGTATCCAACCACCATGTCAGCCTCCTCCTAACCCCAGTATCCAACCACCATGTCAGCCTCCTAACCCCAGTATCCAACCACCATGTCAGCCTCCTCCTAACCCCAGTATCCAACCATCATGTCAGCCTCTTCCTAACCCCAGTTTCCAACCATCATGTCAGCCTCCTCCTAACCCCAGTATCCAACCACCATGTCAGCCTCCTCCTAAACCCAGTATCCAACCATCATGTCAGCCTCCTAACCCCAGTATCCAACCACCATGTCAGCCTCCTCCTAACCCCAGTATCCAACCATCATGTCAGCCTCATCCTAACCCCAGTATCCAACCATCATGTCAGCCTCCTCCTAACCCCAGTATCCAACCATCATGTCTCGTCCTCCTAACCCCAGTATCCAACCATCATGTCAGCCTCCTCCTAACCCCAGTATCCAACCACCATGTCAGCCTCCTCCTAACCCCAGTATCCAACCATCATGTCAGCCTCCTCCTAACCCCAGTATCCAACCACCATGTCAGCCTCCTCCTAACCCCAGTATCCAACCATCATGTCTCGTCCTCCTAACCCCAGTATCCAACCATCATGTCAGCCTCCTCCTAACCCCAGTATCCAACCACCATGTCAGCCTCCTCCTAACCCCAGTATCCAACCACCATGTCAGCCTCCTCCTAACCCCAGTATCCAACCACCATGTCAGCCTCCTCCTAACCCCAGTATCCAACCACCATGTCAGCCTCCTCCTAACCCCAGTATCCAACCACCATGTCAGCCTCCTCCTAAACCCAGTATCCAACCATCATGTCAGCCTCCTCCTAACCCCAGTATCCAACTACCATAATTTCTCCATCTTACTGAAACAAACATCTGCTTCAAATTCAAAGGAAAGGTTACATAAAATTTAGTCTAGATAAAATGAGAGCTATGTGTGGCTGACATTAATGACATATATAGGCTGATCTGACTGACATATATAGGCTGATCTGACTGACATATATAGGCTGACATTATTGACATATATATGCTGATCTAACTGACATATATAGGCTCACATAACTGACATATATAGGCTGATCTGACTAACATATATAGGCTGACATAACTGACATATATATGCTGATCTAACTGACATATATAGGCTCACATAACTGACATATATAGGCTGATCTGACTAACATATATAGGCTGACATAACTGACATATATTGGCTGATATAACTGACATATATAGGCTGACATAACTGACATATATAGGCTGATATAACTGACATATATAGGCTGATATAACTGACATATATAGGCTGATATGACTGACATATATAGGCTGACATTAATGACATATATAGGCTGATCTGACTGACATATATAGGCTGACATTAATGACATATATAGGCTGATCTGACTAACATATATAGGCTGACATAACTGACATATATTGGCTGATATAACTGACATATATAGGCTGACATAACTGACATATATAGGCTGATATAACTGACATATATAGGCTGATATAACTGACATATATAGGCTGATATGACTGACATATATAGGCTGATCTGACTGACATATATAGACTGACATAACTGACATATATAGGCTGATATAACTGACATATATAGGCTGACATAACTGACATATATAGGCTGATATAACTGACATATATAGGCTGATCTGACTGACATATATAGGCTGACATTAATGACATATATAGGCTGATCTGACTGACATATATAGGCTGACACAACTGACATATATATCCCTCTAGTGGTATGGGGGCTGTGCTTTGGCAAAGTAGGTGGGGTTATATCCTTCCTGTTTGGCCCTGTTTGGCACTGTCCGGGGGTGTCCTCGGATGGGGCCACAGTGTCTCCTGACCCCTCCTGTCTCAGCCTCCAGTATTTATGCTGCAGTAGTTTATGTGTCGGGGGGCTAGGGTCAGTTTGTTATATCTGGAGTACTTCTCCTGTCATATTCGGTGTCCTGTGTGAATCTAAGTGTGCGTTCTCTAATTCTCTCCTTCTCTCTTTCTTTCTCTCTCTCGGATGACCTGAGCCCTAGGACCATGCCCCAGGACTACCTGACATGATGACTCCTTGCTGTCCCCAGTCCACCTGGCCGTGCTGCTGCTCCAGTTTCAACTGACCTGAGCCCTAGGACCATGCCCCAGGACTACCTGACATGATGACTCCTTGCTGTCCCCAGTCCACCTGACCGTGCTGCTGCTCCAGTTTCAACTGTTCTGCCTTATTATTATTCGACCATGCTGGTCATTTATGAACATTTGAACATCTTGGCCATGTTCTGTTATAATCTCCACCCGGCACAGCCAGAAGAGGACTGGCCACCCCACATAGCCTGGTTCCTCTCTAGGTTTCTTCCTAGGTTTTGGCCTTTCTAGGGAGTTTTTCCTTGCCACCGTGCTTCTACACCTGCATTGCTTGCTGTTTGGGGTTTTAGGCTGGGTTTCTGTACAGCACTTTGAGATATCAGCTGATGTACGAAGGGCTATATAAATCAATTTGATTTGAAATTTGATTTGATATATAGGCTGACATAACTGACCTAAATCAGGAGGTTTGCGTATGCTGATATTAACTATGGGTAGTAGGAAGTTACAGCATCATTTTTAGTCACAATAAATGTGATGTCACCACACTCCACACCCACCTCTACTCTCCTCCCTTCTTCTCTCCCTGTTCTCCTCCCTCCTCTCCCTGTTCTCCTCCCTCCTTCTTTCCCTGTCCTCCTCCCTCCTTCTCTCCTAGTTCTCCTCCCTCCTCTCCCTGTTCTCCTCCCTTCTTCTCTCCCTGTTCTCCTCCCTCCTTCTCTCCTAGTTCTCCTCCCTCCTCTCCCTGTTCTCCTCACTTCTTCTCTCCCTGTTCTCCTCCCTTCTTCTCTCCCTGTTCTCCTCCCTTCTTCTCTCCCTGTTCTCCTCCCTCCTTCTTTCCCTGTCCTCCTCCCTCCTTCTCTTCTAGTTCTCCCTCCTCTCCTAGTTCTCCTCCCTCCTCTCCTAGTTCTCCTCCCTGCTCTGTCTGCTCCAGTTGGCTCTCAGATCCAGAGTCCAGACAAGTCACACCACGTTGTCTTCACCACTTGCTCCTCAGTTATTAATCTTCTTCAACATTTTCAACCTCAAGCTAACCTGTAAAGAGGAAGAGAAAGTACTGATTGGATATCAAAGTAGTCATGATAGTATTCAGTCATTGGAAATGTACTATATAGGTAATTTTGACTTGTCTAAAAAAATAAACATGTTTTTATTGTTGAAGAATACATTTTACATCAAGTATTTTGTCTGAAAAAGTAGGATCTGATTGTCTTGGTGTAACGTTGAAAAATGTCTTAGCTGTCTTTCTCTGTTTAACCTAATAACTCCTTAGATGCAGACCAATAGGACCTGACCTATGGTTCACTGTGTTCTCAAACACTATATTATGTTGAGTAATAGAAACTTCTGGTAACATCTGGTACTGTTATACATCTGGCAACATCTGGTACTGTTATACATCTGGTAACATCTGGTACTGTTATACATCTGGCAACATCTGGTACTGTTATACATCTGGTAACATCTGGTACTGTTATACATCTGGTACTGTTATACATCTGGTAACATCTGGTACTGTTATACATCTGGTACTGTTATACATCTGGTAACATCTGGTACTGTTATACATCTGGCAACATCTGGTACTGTTATACATCTGGTAACATTTGGTACTGTTATACATCTGGTAACATCTGGTACTGTTATACATCTGGTACTGTTATACATCTGGTACTGTTATACATCTGGTAACATTTGGTACTGTTATACATCTGGTAACATCTGGTACTGTTATACATCTGGTAACATTTGGTACTGTTATACATCTGGTAACATCTGGTACTGTTATACATCTGGTAACATCTGGTACTGTTATACATCTGGTACTGTTATACATCTGGTAACATCTGGTACTGTTATACATCTGGTAACATCTGGTACTGTTATACATCTGGTAACATCTGGTACTGTTATACATCTGGTAACATCTGGTACTGTTATACATCTGGTATCATCTGGTACTGTTATACATCTGGTAACATCTGGTACTGTTATACATCTGGTAACATTTGGTACTGTTATACATCTGGTAACATTTGGTACTGTTATACATCTGGCAACATCTGGTACTGTTATACATCTGGTAACATCTGGTACTGTTATACATCTGGTAACATCTGGTACTGTTATACATCTGGTAACATCTGGTACTGTTATACATCTGGTAACATCTGGTACTGTTATACATCTGGTAACATCTGGTACTGTTATACATCTGGCAACATCTGGTACTGTTATACATCTGGTAACATCTGGTACTGTTATACATCTGGTACTGTTATACATCTGGTAACATTTGGTACTGTTATAAATCTGGTAACATCTGGTACTGTTATACATCTGGCATCATCTGGTACTGTTATACATCTGGTAACATCTGGTACTGTTATACATCTGGTAACATCTGGTACTGTTATACATCTGGTACTGTTATACATCTGGTAACATCTGGTACTGTTATACATCTGGTAACATCTGGTACTGTTATACATCTGGTAACATCTGGTACTGTTATACATCTGGTACTGTTATACATCTGGTAACATCTGGTACTGTTATACATCTGGTAACATCTGGTACTGTTATACATCTGGTAACATCTGGTACTTTTATACATCTGGCAACATCTGGTACTGTTATACATCTGGTACTGTTATACATCTGGTAACATCTGGTACTGTTATACATCTGGTAACATCTGGTACTTTTATACATCTGGCAACATCTGGTACTGTTATACATCTGGTACTGTTATACATCTGGTAACATCTGGTACTGTTATACATCTGGTAACATCTGGTACTGTTATACATCTGGTAACATTTGGTACTGTTATACATCTGGTAACATCTGGTACTGTTATACATCTGGCAACATCTGGTACTGTTATACATCTGGTAACATCTGGTACTGTTATACATCTGGTAACATCTGGTACTGTTATACATCTGGTACTGTTATACATCTGGTACTGTTATACATCTGGTAACATCTGGTACTGTTATACATCTGGTAACATCTGGTACTGTTATACATCTGGTAACATCTGGTACTGTTATACATCTGGCAACATCTGGTACTGTTATACATCTGGTACTGTTATTCATCTGGTAACATCTGGTACTGTTATACATCTGGTAACATCTGGTACTGTTATACATCTGGTAACATTTGGTACTGTTATACATCTGGTAACATTTGGTACTGTTATACATCTGGTAACATCTGGTACTGTTATACATCTGGTAACATCTGGTACTGTTATACATCTGGCAACATCTGGTACTGTTATACATCTGGTAACATCTGGTACTGTTATACATCTGGTAACATCTGGTACTGTTATACATCTGGCAACATCTGGTACTGTTATACATCTGGTAACATTTGGTACTGTTATACATCTGGTAACATCTGGTACTGTTATACATCTGGTACTGTTATACATCTGGTAACATCTGGTACTGTTATACATCTGGTACTGTTATACATCTGGTAACATCTGGTACTGTTATACATCTGGTAACATCTGGTACTGTTATACATCTGGTAACATCTGGTACTGTTATACATCTGGTAACATCTGGTACTGTTATACATCTGGTAACATCTGGTACTGTTATACATCTGGTAACATCTGGTACTGTTATACATCTGGTAACATTTGGTACTGTTATACATCTGGTAACATCTGGTACTGTTATACATCTGGTACTGTTATACATCTGGTAACATCTGGTACTGTTATACATCTGGCAACATCTGGTACTGTTATACATCTGGTAACATTTGGTACTGTTATACATCTGGTAACATCTGGTACTGTTATACATCTGGTAACATTTGGTACTGTTATACATCTGGTACTGTTATTCATCTGGTAACATCTGGTACTGTTATACATCTGGTAACATCTGGTACTGTTATACATCTGGTAACATTTGGTACTGTTATACATCTGGTAACATCTGGTACTGTTATACATCTGGTAACATCTGGTACTGTTATACATCTGGCAACATCTGGTACTGTTATACATCTGGTAACATTTGGTACTGTTATACATCTGGTACTGTTATACATCTGGTAACATCTGGTACTGTTATACATCTGGTACTGTTATACATCTGGTAACATCTGGTACTGTTATACATCTGGCAACATCTGGTACTGTTATACATCTGGTACTGTTATACATCTGGTATCATCTGGTACTGTTATACATCTGGTAACATCTGGTACTGTTATACATCTGGTAACATCTGGTACTGTTATACATCTGGTAACATTTGGTACTGTTATACATCTGGTAACATCTGGTACTGTTATACATCTGGTACTGTTATACATCTGGTAACATCTGGTACTGTTATACATCTGGTAACATCTGGTACTGTTATACATCTGGTACTGTTATACATCTGGTAACATCTGGTACTGTTATACATCTGGTAACATCTGGTACTGTTATACATCTGGTAACATCTGGTACTGTTATACATCTGGTAACATTTGGTACTGTTATACATCTGGTAACATCTGGTACTGTTATACATCTGGTACTGTTATACATCTGGTAACATTTGGTACTGTTATACATCTGGTAACATCTGGTACTGTTATACATCTGGCAACATCTGGTACTGTTATACATCTGGCAACATCTGGTACTGTTATACATCTGGCAACATCTGGTACCGTTATTCAGAGATTACCACCTGAACTCTAAACTATTCCATGCTGGCATCATCAATTCAATAAAATAATCCCCCAAAATCAGAATTCCATAATGTGGTTCGGGATTATGTCCACCTCATTCCTGATAGAAAGCTTCCCTTTGACTACAAAATATTTCAAAGCAGGCATAGGTACGGTGATGCTATAACAGCTGTGGGAAATTCAATTATCTCTAGTAGCAGAAAGCCATACACAAAATAAATCGTGTTTTTTTTTCAGCAAATCATTTATTTTCAGAAATTGAATTGGAACAAAATTACTTAACAGAACTACAGATTGTTTTGATTACACACATTAACACCTGTCACAGCAGTCCCAGGGAGATGGAATTACGTCTTAGATACCATAACAATTCATTAACACCTGTCACAACAGTCCTAGAGAGATGGAACTACCTCTTAGATACCATAACAATTCATTAACACCTGTCACAACAGTCCCAGGGAGATGGAATTACGTCTTAGATACCATAACAATTCATTAACACCTGTCACAACAGTCCTAGAGAGATGGAACTACCTCTTAGATACCATAACAATTCATTAACACCTGTCACAACAGTCCCAGGGAGATGGAATTACGTCTTAGATACCATAACAATTCATTAACACCTGTCACAACAGTCCTAGAGAGATGGAACTACCTCTTAGATACCATAACAATTCATTAACACCTGTCACAACAGTCCCAGGGAGATGGAATTACCTCTTAGATACCATAACAATTCATTAACACCTGTTTACAACAGTCCCAGGGAGATGTAACTACCTCTTAGATACCATAACAATTCATTAACACCTGTTTACAACAGTCCCAGGGAGATGGAACTACCTCTTAGATACCATAACAATTCATTAACACCTGTCACAGCAGTCCTAGAGAGATGGAACTACCTCTTAGATACTATAACAATTCATTAACACCTGTTTACAACAGTCCTAGAGAGATGGAACTACATCTTAGATGAATTTAGCCAGAGACGAAAAACAAACAAACAAACAAACGAGTCGTAACTGTATAACTTCGTAACCAAAGGCAGAAGGTTGTTCAAGCCGCCACAAACATCTTCCTGTCTGGAACTCCAGGAACATCTACTCCTTAGCAGTCTCAAACATCTTCTTTCTGTCTGATTTGTCTTCGATGTTCTTACGCCAGTCACCCACAGATTCTTTGTCCTGAGGTGGGAAGAGAAGCATATCAAATATATTAATCTACATTGTGTTGTGTTGGATCCATGTATGTTTGTTTCTATGTCCACTTGAGTAATACAACAATTAATCCCAAATAAAAAAAACAACGACTCAGAATCATCCACATTAGAGTGCTGGGGTAATATACAGTGTTTACACTATAGCAGTAGTTTCACCACTTGTTAATGTATCAGATTACACTCACATTATTTGTGATATAACATTTGGTGTCAGCAGTGGGATCCTCTTGAACTGTCATACAACGAACTCAACTGATATTAAGTTATAGTATTTGGAAGCAACACTCACCTCTTCCTTGACCTCCTTCTTGACTTGCTTCAGGTTGGACCTCAGATCCATGGACACCTTGTGTTTGGAGCCCAGCAGAGCCTGGAGCATAGCATCAGCAGACATGCGGACTTTCTTCAGGACGGGCTTCTTGAACTTTCCCTTCAGGTCTTGTACTTTAATCTGCAGATCCTCAATCTGAACCGAGAGAGAGAGAGAGAGAGAGAGACAGAGACAGAGAGAGAGTGTGAGAGAGAGAGAGAGACAGAGAGAGATAGAGAGACAGAGAGAGATAGAGAGAGACAGAGAGAGAGAGACAGAGAGAGACAGAGAGAGAGAGACAGAGAGAGAGAGACAGAGAGAGAGAGACAGAGAGAGACAGAGAGAGATAGAGAGAGACAGAGAGCGAGAGAGAGAGAGAGAGAGAGACAGAGAGAGATAGAGAGAGACAGAGAGAGATCGAGAGAGACAGAGAGAGATAGAGAGAGACAGAGAGATAGAGAGAGAGAGAGAGACAGAGAGAGATAGAGAGAGACAGAGACAGAGAGCGAGAGAGAGAGAGAGAGACAGAGAGAGAGAGAGAGAGACAGAGAGAGATAGAGAGAGACAGAGAGAGATAGAGAGAGACAGAGAGCGAGAGAGAGAGACAGAGAGAGAGAGACAGACTAAACAAACTACACGCACACCACATGTCAGATATAACCTCTCTTTATCATTACAGGATTTCAGATATAACCCCACCTCTTAATCATTACAGTATATCAAATATAACCCCACCTCTTTATCAGTACAGAGCAGATATAACCCCACCTCTTAATCATTACAGATCAGATATAACCCCACCTCTTTATCATTACAGATCAGATATAACCCCACCTCTTTATCAATACAGATCAGATATAACCCCACCTCTTTATCAATACAGATCAGATATAACCCCACCTCTTTATCATTACAGATCAGATATAACCCCACCTCTTTATCAATACAGATCAGATATAACCCCACCTCTTTATCATTACAGATCAGATATAACCCCACCTCTTTATCATTACAGATCAGATATAACCCCACCTCTTTATCATTACAGTATATCAGATATAACCCCACCTCTTTATCATTACAGTATATCAGATATAACCCCACCTCATTATCATTACAGTATATCAGATATAACCCCACCTCTTTATCATTGCAGATCAGATATAACCCCACCTCTTTATCATTACAGATCAGATATAACCCCACCTCTTTATCATTACAGATCAGATATAACCCCACCTCTTTATCATTACAGATCAGATATAACCCCACCTCGTTATCATTACAGATCAGATATAACCCCACCTCTTTATCATTACAGATTAGATATAACCCCACCTCTTTATCATTACAGATCGGATATAACCCCACCTCGTTATCATTACAGATCAGATATAACCCCACCTCTTTATCATTACAGATCAGATATAACCCCACCTCTTTATCATTACAGATCAGATATAACCCCACCTCTTTATCATTACAGATCAGATATAACCCCACCTCGTTATCATTACAGATCAGATATAACCCCACCTCTTTACCATTACAGATCAGATATAACCCCACCTCTTTACCATTACAGATCAGATATAACCCCACCTCTTTATCATTACAGATCAGATATAACCCCACCTCTTTACCAATACAGATCAGATATAACCCCACCTCTTTACCAATACAGATCAGATATAACCCCACCTCTTTATCATTACAGATCAGATATAACCCCACCTCTTTACCATTACAGATCAGATATAACCCCACCTCTTTACCAATACAGATCAGATATAACCCCACCTCTTTATCATTACAGATCAGATATAACCCCACCTATTTATCATTACAGATCAGATATAACCCCACCTCTTTATCATTACAGATCAGATATAACCCCACCTCTTTATCATTACAGATCAGATATAACCCCACCTCTTTATCATTACAGATCAGATATAACCCCACCTCTTTATCAATACAGATCAGATATAACCCCACCTCTTTATCATTACAGATCAGATATAACCCCACCTCTTTATCAATACAGATCAGATATAACCCCACCTCTTTATCAATACAGATTAGATATAACCCCACCTCTTTATCATTACATATCAGATATAACCCCACCTCTTTATCATTACAGATCAGATATAACCCCACCTCTTTATCAATACAGATCAGATATAACCCCACCTCTTTATCATTACAGTATATCAGATATAACCTCACCTCTTTATCATTACAGATCAGATATAACCCCACCTCTTTATCATTACAGATCAGATATAACCCCACCTCATTATCAATACAGATCAGATATAACCCCACCTCTTTATCATTACAGATCAGATATAACCCCACCTCTTTATCATTACAGGATATCAGATATAACCCCACCTCTTTATCATTACAGATCAGATATAACCCCACCTCTTTATCATTACAGTATATCAGATATAACCCCACCTCTTTATCATTACAGATCAGATATAACCCCACCTCTTTATCATTACAGATCAGATATAACCCCACCTCTTTGTCACTTTTGCCAACTTTGCTGCCCAGGTCGTATCTCTCCTCATCTATCACATCAATCTTCTGGTGCATCTTCTTACACAGGTCCTGTTCAGAGACAATCACAGCGACTCATAACACGAGACAGACAGCCAATGTGTTACATTACAAACAATGTTGTTAAAAGGGATATTACTAGTGTAAAATGCAATCCAATTGTACTGTTATATTGTGAAAGGAAACGATAACAACTACAACTGGCATTAACACAGACAGCCCAATTCTGATATTTTTTTTCTACTAATAGGTCTATTGACCAATCACATCAGGTCTTTTCATATCAAATAGATTTTTCAGAGCTGATTGGTCAACAGAACAATTAATGAATAAAATGATGAGAATTGGGCTGCCTGTCTCAACGCAGCCTGTGTGATACCTGGAGTTCTGCAATGGATCCTGTGAGCTGCAGGGGAGTGATGTTTTCACTCATGTACTGCTTCCTGTCCTCTAAAGACTGAGCTTCCTCTTCCGCTATCAGTTCCTGGGCGATCTGGAGCATCAGGCTCTGGGGCACAGCAACAACACAGAAACCTTCTTTTTTTTTTACGTACTTGAAAGATGAATTATCTGAAGCATTTTTACAGACATTTACATGACATTTATATTTCAATTGGAGTGTTGATCTAGTTACGTTAGAAGGGTTGAATCCTAAGAAACCTGCCTACACATAGCTGGAAGTACCATACCAACATAGTTACTGTAGTAGGTCAAAGCTGTGGGCTGGAAAACCTTGGTAGAGCATGGGTGGAACAGGCATTGTGGTGCTCATGTGAATCACTGTTTTTCAGCTTCAGACCAATGCCTATTCTCACTTAAAATGTTGTTTTTTTTTGTTTTTAAAATAGTCAAGTCTTACTAAAGGGAAAGACCTCAAAGCAGTGATTGTCTTTTATATTTTTGATTTGTTAATATAACATTTGTTATCAAAAAGTGGTTGGATTGTTTGTAAAAAAAACTTACTAATCACAAGGGGTATTTTTGTCATAACGTTTAAAGAGGTAAGAGATCTCTAAGCTGTTTATTTAAGATCTCTGTTGGGTCACTAACTGGATAGAATCTTAGAGAGGTCATGAAGAGGTCATGGAAGTTGCCGTTGGTTACCTTCAGATGATGCTTGCGGCTCGATGACATCTTTTTCCTGTCAGAAAGAGTGAGTACAATTAATGTCATTCTCTTGTTGTCCAGGAATGATCATTTTGATCCATTTTGTAAAAGAAATACAATTCTGGATTTATGCAAAAAAAATATTCTGTAAACTCGTTCCTAATGTTGAAATCCACTTTTACTCACTCAGACATGATGTCTGTTTGGTCTTTTCACCGTTCTGAGGAAGAAGTAAAAACACTACAGTTAAATTATATTCTGCTGGTTTTTAACAGTGAATTCCATCCAATGAAAAACGACACAAAGTTGTACGGCAGCCATGACACACATAAGCCAGTTCCCAAGAAAGATCCCCTATCACGTTCCTTGTTCCTTTTACTTAACAACCAAATCATCAAATCAAATCAAATGTATTTATATAGCCCTTCGTACATCAGCTGATATCTCAAAGTGCTGTAGGCCCCAAAGCTATTGTACTGGACTAACAAGGGCCCAAGTCTATTGTTATATTGTACTGAGGTAACTATTCCCCAAATCCAGGAATTCTGAACAAAGAACCAATTGTCTGTCATGAGATCCGCGGGTCCAGAGTCATGTGATGAAGATTGAGAGCAGGAGGGAATGGCAAATGGCACCCTATTCGCTATATAGTGCACTACTATAGACCAGAGCCCTATTCCCTATATAGTGATACTACAATAGACCAGAGCCCTATTCCCTTCATAGCACACTAAATCAAATCAAATGTATTTATATAGCCCTTCGTACATCAGCTGATATCTCAAAGTGCTGTACAGAAACCCAGCCTAAAACCCCAAACAGCAAGCAATGCAGGTGTAGAAGCACGGTGGCTAGGAAAAACTCCCTAGAAAGGCCAAAACCTAGGAAGAAACCTAGAGAGGAACCAGGCTATGTGGGGTGGCCAGTCCTCTTCTGGCTGTGCCGGGTGGAGATTAGAAACCTAGAGAGGAACCAGGCTATGTGGGGTGGCCAGTCCTCTTCTGGCTGTGTCGGGTGGAGATTAGAAACCTAGAGAGGAACCAGGCTATGCGGGGTGGCCAGTCCTCTTCTGGCTGTGCCGGGTGGAGATTAGAAACCTAGAGAGGAACCAGGCTATGCGGGGTGGCCAGTCCTCTTCTGGCTGTGCCGGGTGGAGATTAGAAACCTAGAGAGGAACCAGGCTATGCGGGGTGGCCAGTCCTCTTCTGGCTGTGCCGGGTGGAGATTAGAAACCTAGAGAGGAACCAGGCTATGCGGGGTGGCCAGTCCTCTTCTGGCTGTGCCGGGTGGAGATTAGAAACCTAGAGAGGAACCAGGCTATGTGGGGTGGCCAGTCCTCTTCTGGCTGTGCCGGGTGGAGATTAGAAACCTAGAGAGGAACCAGGCTATGTGGGGTGGAGATTAGAAACCTAGAGAGGAACCAGGCTATGTGGGGTGGCCAGTCCTAGTCTCCAATGATCATAATCCAACTTTCTCCTCCAAACGCCAGAGTGGTGGATCGAATTACTATGGCTGCGTTTACACATGCAGCCCAATTCTGATCTTTTCCCCACTTATTGATCTTTTGACCAATCAGATCAACTCTTTAAACCAATCAGATCAACTCTTTAAACCAATCAGATCAACTCTTTAAACCAATCAGATCAACTCTTTAGCCAATAGTTAGGCAAAAGCTCAGAATTGTTCTGCCTGTGTAAAGGCAGCCGTTGTGGCTGTTGTCTAACACCCTCACTCCCCATGGTGGTGTGTTTAAAGCACTACACCAGTCCACAGTTTTGTGTGCATACTGCCACCTGGTGAGAAGTTTGTGAAAAGTTCACAAATCCAAGAATTTGCCTTTTTGCCTCCATTATGGCACCCTATTCTCTATATAGTGCACTACTTTGGACCAGAGTCCAATGGCACCCTATTCCCTATATAGCGCACTACTTTTGACCAGAGTCCAATGGCACCCTATTCCCTATATAGTGCACTACTTTTGACCAGGGCCTGTGCACTATATAGGGAATAGGCTGCCATTTGGGATGCAGGCCCTGGAGCCTTCTAGAAGAGTTTTCTGTCAGGTTTCAGATCTCAATTACACAATAAGAGCGAGTACTAAAAACAGCCTCCATAAAATCTATCAACAGCCAACTATTAAAGACATGACCGCTTGTGGTGAATCTACTGAGTCACTAGACTACATTAGATTCAGTTCTAGATGATCAATCAACCCAACAAGCAAAACAGCTTTTACAAATGACTAAAGCTAGTCTCCACAACATGAGAGCCTGGTTCAAAGTGTGTTTCCACCATGCAGTAACATGACTCAACTGAGCAGAACATGATGATCAGAGGCAATATAGCATGTAGACATCCTCCTCTTGGTCAGGGAGCATCCTTCCCTTGGTCTGGGAGCATTCTTCCCTTGGTCCGGGAGCATTCTTCCCTTGGTCAGGGAGCATTCTTCCCTTGGTCAGGGAGCATTCTTCCCTTGATCCGGGAGCATTCTTCCCTTGATCCGGGAGCATTCTTCCCTTGGTCAGGGAGCATTCTTCCCTTGGTCAGGGAGCATTCTTCCCTTGGTCAGGGAGCATTCTTCCCTTGGCCAGGGAGCATTCTTCCCTTGGTCAGGGAGCATTCTTCCCTTGGTCAGGGAGCATTCTTCCCTTGGCCAGGGATCATACTAGGAACTCTTTCTATTAGTAGGCTAGTAAGGTAAGCATGCATTGGTATCATACACATACAATAAGTCTATTTATTTTATATTTTATTTTATTTAACCTTTATTTAACTAGGCAAGTCAGTTAAGAACAAATTCTACCCCGGTCAAACCCGGACCGCGCTGGGCCAATTGTGTGGCGCCCTACGGGACGGTTCTGACTTAGAATATGTGGACAACTATAAATACCTACGTGTCTGGCTAGACTGTAAACTCTCCTTCCAGACTCATATTAAACATCTCCAATCCAAAGTTAAATTTAGTATTGGCTTCCTATATCGCAACAAAGCCTCCTTCACTCATGCTGCCAAACATACCCTCGTAAAACTGACCATCCTACCGATCCTCGACTTCGGCGACATAATTTACAAAATAGCCTCCAACACTCTACTCAGCAAATTGGATGCAGTCTATCACAGTGCCATCCGTTTTGTCACCAAAGCCCCATATACCACCCACCACTGCGACCTGTATGCTCTCATTGGCTGGTCCTCGCTACATATTCATCGCCAAACCCGCTGGATCCAGGTCATCTATAAGTCTTTGTTAGGTATAGCTTATCTCAGCTCACTGGTCACCATAGCAACACCCACCCGTAGCACGCACTCCAGCAGGTATATTTCACTGGTCATCCATAAAGCCCACACCTCCTTTGGCTGCCTTTCCTTCCAGTTCTCTGCTGCCAATGACTGGAACGAATTGCAAAAATCACTGAAGTTGGAGACTTATATCTCCCTCACTAACTTTAAGCGTCAGCTGTCAGAGCAGCTTACCAATCGCTGCAGCTGTACACAGTCCATCTGTAAATAACCCATCCAAACCACTATCCTCCTCATCCCCATATTTATTTTCTGCTCTTTTGCACACCAGTATTTCTACTTGCACATCCCCATCTGCACATATATCACTCCAGTGTAAATTGCTGAATTGTAATTACTTCGCCACTATTGGCCTATTTATTGCCTTACCTCCTTACTTCATTTGCACACACTGTATACAGATTTTTCTATTGCGTTATTGACTGTACGTTTGTTTATCCCATGTGTAACTCTGTGATTGTTGTTTTTGTCACACCTGGTTAAATAAAAGTGAAATATATATATATATATGTGTGTTTTTTTAACTCCCAATCACTGCCGGTTGTGATACGGCCAGGAAGAGTCTATGCCTCCCCCAGGGACCACTATGTTACAAAGTCTTCATCATCATCATCAACAAGTTTAACATAAAGCAAAAAGGTTGGACATAAAGTATCCAAGGTGTTACGTCACTAAATAAAGTATTTTCTATTCAAATTGTACATCTATGTTTTCTATCATTTTTCTGTCAACTGACAAACAGTGGACAATAGATGAAAACACTGAAAGAGACACAGGGAATGAAACTAGCGGCTAAGTTTAGCTATACGTCTCCCTACTGACATTAAGATCTGATACTGTGTGAGGTATCAGCGGCTCTCACCACGACTTGGCTGTTACAGACAGAAACAAACAACCTTCAGCCAGGACACGTTCCCAAGTGCCTAAGATTTTTCCTAAAGGTCTTCAACTTCAAAGAGGAAATTAATGTTCCTATTCAGTGTAATGCTTGTATTATTACTGAGTATAATTGAGTATTACTGACTATTACTGAGTAATACAGAGTATTACTGACTATTACTGACTATTACTGACTATTACTGACTATTGCTGACTATTGCTGACTATTACTGAGTTACTGAGTATCACTGAGTATTACTGAGTGTTACTGACTATTACTGACTATTACTGACTATTACTGACTATTACTGAGTAGTACTGAGTATTACTGACTATTATTAAGTATTACTGACTACTACCGACTATTATTGAGTATTATTGAGTATTACTGACTATTACTGGGTATTACTGAGTATCACTGACTATTACTGACTATTACCGACTATTACTGACAATTACTGTCTAATACTGACTATTACCGACTATTACTGAGTATTACTGACTATTACTGAGTATTACTGAGTATTACTGATTATTAACGACCATTACTGACAATTACTGGCTAATACTGACTATTACCGACTATTACCAAGTATTACTGACTATTACTGACTAATACTGAGTATTACTGATTATTACCGACTATTACTGACAATTACTGACTATTACCGACTATTACCGAGCATTACTGACTATTATCGAGTATTACTGACTATTACTGCGTATTACCGAGTATTACCGCATATTGCCGACTATTACTGACAATTACTGACTATAGTCGACTATTACTGACTATTACCGAGTATTACTGAGTATTACCGAGTATTACTGAGTATTACCGAGTATTCCTGAGTATTACCGAGTATTCCTGAGTATTCCTGAGTATTACCGAGTATTCCTGCGTATTACCAAGTATTACTGAGTATTACCGAGTATTACTTTACAGACACGACAGGCTGTCACATTCTCACTGTTTTGTGATAATAAGAATAAAATAGAAAATACATGTAATTTAAATAGATCACTAAACAATAGATATGAATTTAAATAGATCACTAAACAATAGATATGAATTTAAACAGATCACTAAACAATAGATATGAATTTAAACAGATCACTAAACAATAGATATTAATTTCAAAAACCGTATGTTGAAACACCAGCGATATGAAGCCAGAACCACAGATAGCCTACATATGTTAGTGAACCACAGACAGCCTACATATGTTAGTGAACCACAGACAGCCTACATATGTTAGTGAACCACAGACAGCCTACATATGTTAGTGAACCACAGACAGCCTACATATGTTAGTGAACCACAGACAGCCTACATATGTTAGTGAACCACAGACAGCCTACATATGTTAGTGAACCACAGACAGCCTACATATGTTAGTGAACCACAGACAGCCTACATATGTTAGTGAACCACAGACAGCCTACATATGTTAGTGAACCACAGACAGCCTACATATGTTAGTGAACCACAGATAGCCTACATACAGTGCCTTGCGAAAGTATTTGCCCCCCTTGAACTTTGCGACCTTTTGCCACATTTCAGGCTTCAAACATAAAGATATAAAACTATTTTTTTGTGAAGAATCAACAACAAGTGGGACACAATCATGAAGTGGAACGACATTTATTGGATATTTCAAACTTTTTTAACAAATCAAAAACTGAAAAATTGGGCGTGCAAAATTATTCAGCCCCTTTACTTTCAGTGCAGCAAACTCTCTCCAGAAGTTCAGTGAGGATCTCTGAATGATCCAATGTTGACCTAAATGACTAATGATGATAAATACAATCCACCTGTGTGTAATCAAGTCTCCGTATAAATGCACCTGCACTGTGATAGTCTCAGAGGTCCGTTAAAAGCGCAGAGAGCATCATGAAGAACAAGGAACACACCAGGCAGGTCCGAGATACTGTTGTGAAGAAGTTTAAAGCCGGATATGGATACAAAAAGATTTCCAAAGCTTTAAACATCCCAAGGAGCACTGTGCAAGCGATAATATTGAAATGGAAGGAGTATCAGACCACAGAAAAATCTACCAAGACCTGGCCGTCCCTCTAAACTTTCAGCTCATACAAGGAGAAGACTGATCAGAGATGCAGCCAAGAGGCCCATGATCACTCTGGATGAACTGCAGAGATCTACAGCTGAGGTGGGAGACTCTGTCCATAGGACAACAATCAGTCGTATATTGCACAAATCTGGCCTTTATGGAAGAGTGGCAAGAAGAAAGCCATTTTTTAAAGATATCCATAAAAAGTGTCATTTAAAGTTTGCCACAAGCCACCTGGGAGACACACCAAACATGTGGAAGAAGGTGCTCTGGTCAGATGAAACCAAAATTGAACTTTTTGGCAACAATGCAAAACGTTATGTTTGACGTAAAAGCAACACAGCTCATCACCCTGAACACACCATCCCCACTGTCAAATATGGTGGTGGCAGCATCATGGTTTGGGCTTGCTTTTCTTCAGCAGGGACAGGGAAGATGGTTAAAATTGATGGGAAGATGGATGGAGCCAAATACAGGACCAGACAGAACAGAGAGGATCAGGCAGACCAGACAGAATCAGACAGAACAGAGATGATCAGACAGGATCAGACAGACCAGAGAGGATCAGACAGAACAGAGAGGATCAGAAAGAACAGAGAGGATCAGACAGAACAGAGAGGATCAGACAGAACAGAGAGGATCAGGCAGACCAGAGAGGATCAGGCAGACCAGAGAGGATCAGGCAGACCAGACAGGATCAGACAGAACAGAGATGATCAGACAGGATCAGACAGACCAGAGAGGATCAGACAGACCAGAGAGGATCAGACAGACCAGAGAGGATCAGACAGAACAGAGAGGATCAGGCAGACCAGAGAGGATCAGGCAGACCAGAGAGGATCAGACAGAACAGAGGATCAGGCAGACCAGACAGGATCAGACAGAACAGAGATGATCAGACAGGATCAGACAGACCAGAGAGGATCAGACAGACCAGAGAGGATCAGACAGAACAGAGAGGATCAGACAGAACAGAGAGGATCAGACAGACCAGAGAGGATCAGACAGAACAGAGGATCAGGCAGACCAGACAGGATCAGACAGAACAGAGATGATCAGACAGGATCAGACAGAACAGAGAGGATCAGACAGACCAGAGAGGATCAGACAGAACAGAGAGGATCAGGCAGAACAGAGAGGATCAGACAGAACAGAGAGGATCAGACAGACCAGAGAGGATCAAACAGACCAGAGAGGATCAGGCAGACCAGAGAGGATCAGACAGAACAGGGAGGCTCACCTATGAGTTAATCCGGCCAACAGGGCAGTAGTGGTACAGAACGTGGGACTGCAGTGGCAGAGAGGAGGGCTGCGGTGGGTGGCTGTAACGCAGCCCTGGACAGACGGTTGTTTTAATGCTGTCCAGTGATGGCTCAGCACTATCCTGCCTAACTCTTTATGGACTTGAAGACCAACCCAGACCAATGGGCCGACACTCTTCTGAAAGTCTATATCACCCCCCCCCCCCCAGTGGCCCCACCCTGCCCCTCCACTACCCAGTGCCCCCACCCTGCCCCTCCACTCCCCAGTGCCCCCACCCTGCCCCTCCACTACCCAGTGCCCCCACCCTGCCCCTCCACTCCCCAGTGCCCCCACCCTACCCCTTCCCTCCCCACCCTGCCCCTTCCCTCCCCACCCTGCCACCCACCCCCCAGTTCCCCCACCATGCCACCCTCTCCCTCAGGCACAGACACCTACCCATCCCTTCACTTGGCAGTCTGCAGCCACTCTGCCCTCAGGATCCCTTCATATAAATAACCCCAGCCTTCAAGACTGTTATTCTTCTTTTATGACTTATTGACATAGTGCTGCCCCCTGCCTGTCTGACAGAGAGTAATGCCACCTAGTCCCAACCTCGTCACACCGTGGGCTTTACTTCCAGGTTTACTCTACTCAGAATGAGACCTATGAAGAGGATATATTGTTACCGTCTAAGGGGCCAGGGTTGATTTGGAGACATGGGATTTAGTTGATTATGTTCATGGAACTAATAGAGAATAAGTTCAACCTTCTTTTTTTTTGGAAAAAAAAAATCTCTTTTTCTTGGATTTTACCTCAAACGTCACCTGGCTCTCCGAGGGTGTCTGGCTCTCCGAGGGTGTCTGGCTCTCCGAGGGTGTCTTCAGGGGAGTTGGGATATACAAAAAAACACACATTTCCATTTCTCACATGTATATTAATACACACGTGTACATGTGTGAAATAGGACAAATATTATGATTAGAGTTGGACTATAATAGATGTACTGTTTCTGTACAGTGGTTAAGGATACGTGGAAGTCATAGGCTTGGGTAGATACTACTAGAGAAACGGTTTAAACAACAGTTGCCTCTGAAGACGAGCCATTGCTCCGTGTTTGTTTGGAAAGCCAAAATGAAAATGTATTGGTGTTATAGCAGACGTTCTAGTGGCTGTAGCTAGACGATTATGTTCCTGGCTCCTAACAACGCAGTAACACGTCAACAAGTACACAAATTATCTCAAATGTAAATAAATAAAAAATGAAATCTTGAAATGTCAGAACGAATGTTCCCTGTTTAAAAAGTTTATACAACACTTACTGTCACGCCCTGATCTGTTTCACCTGTCCTTGTGATTGTCTCCACCCCCCTCCAGGTGTCTCCACCCCCCTCCAGGTGTCGCCCGTCTTCCCAATTATCCCCTGGGTATTTATACCTGTGTTCTCTGTTTGTCTGTTGCCAGTTTGTCTTGTTTGTCAAGTCAACCAGCGTTTCTTGTCTCAGCTCCTGCTTTTCCCCAGTCTCTCTTTTTCTCTCCTTCCTGGTTTTGACCCTTGCCTGTCCTGACTCTGAGCCCGCCTGCCTGACCACTCTGTCTGTCCCTGACCCTGAGCCCGCCCGCCTGACCACTCTGCCTGTCCTGACTCTGAGCCCGCCTGCCTGACCACTCTGCCTGTCCTGACTCTGAGCCCGCCCGACTGACCACTCTGTCTGTCCCTGACCCTGAGCCCGCCTGCCTGACCACTCTGTCTGTCCCTGACCCTGAGCTTGCCTGCCTGACCACTCTGTCTGTCCCTGACCCTGAGCCCGCCCGCCTGACCACTCTGCCTGTCCTGACTCTGAGCCCGCCTGCCTGACCACTCTGTCTGTCCCTGACCCTGAGCCTGCCTGACCACTCTGCATGTCCCTGACTCTGAGCCTGCCTGCCTGACCACTCTGTCTGTCCCTGACCCTGAGCCTGCCTGCCTGACCACTCTGTCTGTCCCTGACCCTGAGCCTGCCTGCCTGACCACTCTGTCTGTCCCTGACCCTGAGCCTGCCTGCCGTCCTGTACCTTTCCCCCCACTACTCTGGTTATCGACCCCTGCCTGCCTTGACCTGTCGTTTGCCTGTTGCTGAAATAAACATTGTTACTTCGACACAGTCTGCATCTGTGTCTTACCTTCAAACCTGATACTTACCTCTGAAGACGAGCCATTGTCCCTGTTTGCTGGTAAAGTAGTAAACTGTAGAAACAAGAAGACTCCATGTCGTGACCAGAAAATTCATCAGGTAAAAGTAAAAATCAGCCCTTCACTGCTGAGCTGTTTCAGGTGATCTGATTTAGCTTTTCAATAGGAAACCCCTTCTAACTGAGCACAGGGTTTTCAATAGGAAACCCCTTCTAACTGAGCACAGGGTTTTCAATAGGAAACCCCTTCTAACAGTGTTTTCAATAGGAAACCTCTTCTAAAAGTGTTTTCAATAGGAAACCCCTTCTAACTGAGCACAGTGTTTTCAATAGGAAACCCCTTCTAACTGAACACAGTGTTTTCAATAGGAAACCCCTTCTAACAGTGTTTTCAATAGGAAACCCCTTCTAACAGTGTTTTCAATAGGAAACCCCTTCTAACAGTGTTTTCAATAGGAAACCCCTTCTAACAGTGTTTTCAATAGGAAACCCCTTCTAACAGTGTTTTCAATAGGAAACCCCTTCTAACAGTGTTTTCAATAGGAAACCCCTTCTAACAGTGTTTTCAATAGGAAACCCCTTCTAACAGTGTTTTCAATAGGAAACCCCTTCTAACAGTGTTTTCAATAGGAAACCCCTTCTAACAGTGTTTTCAATAGGAAACCCCTTCTAACAGTGTTTTCAATAGGAAACCCCTTCTAACAGTGTTTTCAATAGGAAACCCCTTCTAACAGTGTTTTCAATAGGAAACCCCTTCTAACTGAGCACAGTGTTTTCAATAGGAAACCCCTTCTAACTGAGCACAGTATTTTCAATAGGAAACCCCTTCTAACAGTGTTTTCAATAGGAAACCCCTTCTAACAGTGTTTTCAATAGGAAACCCCTTCTAACAGTGTTTTCAATAGGAAACCCCTTCTAACAGTGTTTTCAATAGGAAACCCCTTCTAACAGTGTTTTCAATAGGAAACCCCTTCTAACAGTGTTTTCACTAGGAAACCCCTTCTAACAGTGTTTTCAATAGGAAACCCCTCTAACAGTGTTTTCAATAGGAAACCCCTTCTAACTGAACACAGTGTTTCTGCAGATAGTGAACTGTTAGAGATGCTTCTGTAGAACAGATGGTACAGCCTGAATGTCTCCCTGTCAGTCAATGATACCTGATGGAGCCATAGACAGGGTGACCAGCCCTGCAGGCCTTACCTCCAGCCGTGCTCTAACCAGCCTCCTCCTGGAAAGATACCCTCCTGCAGGCCTTACCTCCAGTAGTGCTCTAACCAGCCCTGCTCCTCAAGATTAGCCCTCCTGCAGGCCTTACCTCCAGCCCTGCTCTAACCAGCCCTCCTCCTGGAGAGCCCCCCTCATGCAGGCCTTACCTCCAGTCCTGCTCTAACCAGCCTCCTCCTGGAGAGCTGCCCTCCTGCAGGCCTTACCTCCAGTCCTGCTCTAACCAGCCCTCCTCCTGGAGAGCTGCCCTCCTGCAGGCCTTACCTCCAGTAGTGCTCTAACCAACCTCCTCCTGGAGAGATACCCTCCTGCAGGCCTCACCTCCAGCCCTGCTCTAACACACTTGATTCTACTCTACACTCTTGTGAAGGGTTGGTAGTCAACCTGTGATTGAGTTCAGTAACCACCGCTGTGACAGTCTACCTAACACTCTTGTGAAGGGTTGGTAGACAACCTGTGATTGAGTTCAGTAACCACCGCTGTGACAGTCTACCTAACACTCTTGTTAACGGTTGGTAGTCAACATGTGATTCAATTCTAGTGATTTCAAATATGTGTCATCAGGTGTCGTCTTACTGTAATGATGAAATGGGTGACATGAGATGTAGAGAGACCCACTCAGACGTTCTGGAACGTTTGGTTGGTATCCACCCTGCAGGCGAATGAGAGGCCTGCAATTAATTCACAACAAGAAGAAGAAAGTCATTACAGGGAAAATAGCTAGAATTTGAGATAGCATGAACTACCATGGTAAGGAAACAAAAAAATAATTTTGAAAATTGGGGTAAACTACCCCTTTAAGAACACACCATATCTGACCTTTTAGGTCCTAAAATACATTTCAACCACATTGTTGCCATGACCTTTCTCCAAGAGCACATCCGAACCGTCAGTCTGACATACTGTAGATACATAGATCCTTTTAAAGCTAACTTTACTGTACATGAATCTACTACCACATCTCTTATCTACGCCTTTAGAGACCAAAGTTACATTTAAAGTCATCTTCCAGAGGAACTTCATACACACTCTAATAAAACAAGTCACCTTGTACTTGGCTGCTGTTTTCCATCCCATGGAGAATGTTGAACTAGCTGAGTGTATCTATTTCAAAGATCCCATGGATGGGGTAATGGGGGAGAAAGGGGGAGGAAGGGAGGGGTTAAATGATGAGGAAGGGGGAGGAAGGGGGAGGAAGGGAGGGGTTAAATTATGAAGGGGGAGGAAGGGAGGGAGGGGGTAACGGGTGAGGAAGGGAGAGGAAGGGGGAGGAAGGGAGGGAGGGGGTAACGGGTGAGGAAGGGAGGGGGTAAGTGGTGAGGAAGGGAGGCGGTAAGGGGGGAGGAAGGGGGAGGAAGGGAGGCGGTAAGGGGGGAGGAAGGGAGGCGGTAAGGGGGGAGGAAGGGTGAGGAAGGGAGGCGGTAAGACAGATATCGAGTTTAATAGTCTGATATAATGATAGTCTGATACAATGATCTTTGTTCCCAAACATTAACCTGTTCCCAAACATTAACCTGTTCCCAAACCTTAACCTGTTCCCAAACATTAGCCTGTTCCCAAACATTAGCCTGTTCCCAAACATTAGCCTGTTCCCAAACATTAGCCTGTTCCCAAACATGAACCTGTTCCCAAACATTAACCTGTTCCCAAACATTAACCTGTTCCCAAACATTAGCCTGTTCCCAAACATTAGCCTGTTCCCAAACATTAGCCTGTTCCCAAACATTAGCCTGTTCCCAAACATTAGCCTGTTCCCAAACATTAACCTGTTCCCAAACATTAACCTGTTCCCAAACATTAGCCTGTTCCCAAACATTAGCCTGTTCCCAAACATTAACCTGTTCCCAAACATTAACCTGTTCCCAAACATTAACCTGTTCCCAAACATTAGCCTGTTCCCAAACATTAGCCTGTTCCCAAACATTAACCTGTTCCCAAACATTAACCTGTTCCCAAACATTAACCTGTTCCCAAACATTATCCTGTTCCCAAACATTAACCTGTTCCCAAACATTAGCCTGTTCCCAAACATTAACCTGTTCCCAAACATTAGCCTGTTCCCAAACATTAACCTGTTGTCAAACATTATCCTGTTCCCAAACCTTAACCTGTTCCCAAACATTAACCTGTTCCCAAACATTAGCCTGTTCCCAAACATTAACCTGTTCCCAAACATTATCCTCTTCCCAAACATTAGCCTGTTCCCAAACATTAACCTGTTCCCAAACATTAACCTGTTCCCAAACATTAGCCTGTTCCCAAACATTAGCCTGTTCCCAAACATTAGCCTGTTCCCAAACATTAACCTGTTCCCAAACATTATCCTGTTCCCAAACATTATCCTGTTCCCAAACATTAACCTGTTCCCAAACATTAACCTGTTCCCAAACATTAACCTGTTCCCAAACATTAGCCTGTTCCCAAACATTATCCTGTTCCCAAACATTAGCCTGTTCCCAAACATTAGCCTGTTCCCAAACATGATCCTGTTCCCAAACCTTAACCTGTTCCCAAACATTAGCCTGTTCCCAAACATTATCCTGTCCCCAAACATTAGCCTGTTCCCAAACATTAGCCTGTTCCCAAACATGATCCCGTTCCCAAACATTAGCCTGTTCCCAAACATTAGCCTGTTCCCAAACATTAACCTGTTCCCAAACATTAGCCTGTTCCCAAACATTAGCCTGTTCCCAAACATTAGCCTGTTCCCAAACATTAACCTGTTCCCAAACATTAGCCTGTTCCCAAACATTATCATGTTCCCAAACATTAGCCTGTTCCCAAACATTATCCTGTTCCCAAACATTAGCCTGTTCCCAAACATTAGCCTGTTCCCAAACATTAACCTGTTCCCAAACATTAGCCTGTTCCCAAACATTATCCTGTTCCCAAACATTAGCCTGTTCCCAAACCTTAAACTGTTGTCAAACATTAACCTGTTGTCAAACATTAACCTGTTCCCAAACATTAGCCTCTTTCCAAACATTAAACTGTTGTCAAACATTAACCTGTTCCCAAACATTATCCTCTTTCCAAACATTAACCTGTTCCCAAACCTTAGCCTGTTCCCAAACATTAACCTTAATCTCTAAATAATATAATTAAATTAAACATAATTAAACCAATTAACATAATTGTGTGAATAAAGTAATTGTGTGAGTATATTTTAAAATATCACAAAACATTCTGAGGACATTAAACTATTCTAGCTGTGAAGTACTAAAGTCTAGATGGAGTGCTGAAAATGCTGAGAAAACATCCTGAATGTTGACATGACAGAACATCAGACTGTTTTCTAAATGTGGTCAGGATCATGACGATATGATACAGCCATCTGTCCTCTCTAGCCATCGGGATATTTAAGGAGAACCTGACACCCCAAACCCGGCCCGGTGCAGTGTGGTCTTTGGCATGCTGTAACAAATGTCAGAGACGTCAGCAACTGTCTTCAGCTGTACACTACCAGTAGGGTGGATGAACAGGAACACATACAGACGCACAATATAGATGAAGAGCTGAATGTCTGAAAGGTCCTTAACTGCTACTGAAACGCTAATAACCTCCACCTGATTGTACAGTAACCAAGTACTATGCCTTAACAATACAAACCACCACCCTCTCCACATGCTCAGTAGGTCCCATGTTTCAAAGTGGCGCCCCCTAGTGGTGGTTAGGGAGTAGTGCAGATAGAGTGTAGCTGTTGACAGAAGGGTAAACACCGTTAGGACTTATTGCCTACAGGGATAGTCTTTCACCACGTCTCAACACACTGTAGATCACACAAACCTGCCCAGATCGCTATGGAGACAACACGCCAAATAAAAGTACCAATTGCTGCAAAATAAATTCTAATTAGTCCAAGAAGGCTATAAAAGATATTGGCTGTGGTAAAATATCAAACAATGTCCTTGTATAGTTCTTAAAAAAAGGTAAGAAATAAAAAATCATGACCATTAATCTATTCAATTTAAAGGTACACTCTAAAAAAGGTACAATCTGGGATATTTCTGGTTGTTCATGTAACGTCTTTCTTCTGTGGACGAAGGACCGGACCAAAACACAGCGTGGTTAGAGTTCAACATGTTTAATGAAGACCATAAACACGGCAAAATACCAAAACAAAACATGTGGAAAAACCAAAACAGTCCTATCTGGTGCATCGAAGAAACAAAGACAGAAGACAACCACCCACAAAACCCAACACCAAACAGGCTACCTAAATATGGTTCCCAATCAGAGACAACGACGAACACCTGCCTCTGATTGAGAACCATATCAGGCCCAAACATAGAAACGTGAAAACTAGACACACAAAAATAGAATGCCCACTCAGCTCACGTCCTGACCAGCACTAAAAACAAAGAAAACACAAAAGATCTATGGTCAGAACGTGACAGTTCAGCGTTTCGATTAACAACGTTAGGCCTATTAACTGTTATTTTATTGCCTACTTTTTATAATTGTTTTACTTTAGTTTATTGGTAAATATTTTCTTAACTCTTCTTGTACTGCGCTGTTGGTTAAGGGCTTGTAAGTACGTATTTCACAGTAAGGTCTACACTGTTGGTTAAGGGCTTGTAAGTACGTATTTCACAGTAAGGTCTACACTTGTTGTATTGATTTGATTTGATTTACCCATTGATTATTGGATAATATAACGTATAAATACCTTACGAGCAGCCTTGTGAAGTCTTAGTCCACATATTATGTACATGGAGACCCTGTTGATAGTTCTGCACAGTGTTGTTGTAGCTTTAGGCCTATAAGGCAACAGTAAAAGCATCAATGGTAAGACACAGCTCTGGCCAGGGACTTAACTTTGGTTTCAGAGGTGTTATCCTGTCACTACAGTGGTTTCAGAGGTGTTATCCTGTCACTACAGTGGTTTCAGAGGTGTTATCCTGTCAGAGGTGTTATCCTGTCAGAGGTGTTATCCTGTCACTACAGTGGTTTCAGAGGTGTTATCCTGTCACTACAGTGGTTTCAGAGGTGTTATCCTGTCACTACAGTGGTTTCAGAGGTGTTATCCTGTCACTACAGTGGTTTCAGAGGTGTTATCCTGTCACTACAGTGGTTTCAGAGGTGTTATCCTGTCACTACAGTGGTTTCAGAGGTGTTATCCTGTCACTACAGTGGTTTCAGAGGTGTTATCCTGTCAGAGGTGTTATCCTGTCAGAGGTGTTATCCTCTCACTACAGTGGTGTCAGAGGTGTTATCCTGTCAGAGGTGTTATCCTCTCACTACAGTGGTGTCAGAGGTGTTATCCTGTCACTACAGTGGTTTCAGAGGTGTTATCCTGTCAGAGGTGTTATCCTGTCACTACAGTGGTTTCAGAGGTGTTATCCTGTCAGAGGTGTTATCATGTCACTACAGTGGTTTCAGAGGTGTTATCCTGTCAGAGGTGTTATCCTGTCACTACAGTGGTTTCAGAGGTGTTATCCTGTCACTACACTGGTTTCAGAGGTGTTATCCTGTCAGAGGTGTTATCCTGTCAGATGTGTTATCCTGTCACTACAGTGGTTTCAGAGGTGTTATCCTGTCAGAGGTGTTATCCTGTCACTACAGTGGTGTCAGAGGTGTTATCCTGTCAGAGGTGTTATCCTGTCACTACAGTGGTTTCAGAGGTGTTATCCTGTCACTACAGTGGTTTCAGAGGTGTTATCCTGTCAGAGGTGTTATCCTGTCACTATAGTGGTTTCAGAGGTGTTATCCTGTCACTACAGTGGTTTCAGAGGTGTCATCCTGTCACTACAGTGGTTTCAGAGGTGTTATCCTGTCACTACAGTGGTTTCAGAGGTGTTATCCTGTCACTACAGTGGTTTCAGAGGTGTTATCCTGTCAGAGGTGTTATCCTGTCACTATAGTGGTTTCAGAGGTGTTATCCTGTCACTACAGTGGTTTCAGAGGTGTCATCCTGTCACTACAGTGGTTTCAGAGGTGTTATCCTGTCACTACAGTGGTTTCAGAGGTGTTATCCTGTCACTACAGTGGTTTCAGAGGTGTTATCCTGTCACTACAGTGGTTTCAGAGGTGTTATCCTGTCACTACAGTGGTTTCAGAGGTGTTATCCTGTCAGAGGTGTTATCCTGTCACTATAGTGGTTTCAGAGGTGTTATCCTGTCACTACAGTGGTTTCAGAGGTGTCATCCTGTCACTACAGTGGTTTCAGAGGTGTTATCCTGTCACTACAGTGGTTTCAGAGGTGTTATCCTGTCACTACAGTGGTATCAGAGGTGTTATCCTGTCATATGGGTTATCCTGTCACTACAGTGGACATTTCTCTCTGTGGACCTCTGTTTGTTCAGAGATGGCAGGCAAATCACACTTTAGGCAAAATCCTACATTTACATATTTCCTGTCATTTCCTGAAAACATTGTTTTTCTTTCTTCCCAAGGTCACATTATGCAAATGACCTTGACCCAGATGTTATAGGGCTACGAAAGCCCGAACTTCATTCAAAGCTTCAAAGACCATTACGGAAATCAAATCATTACGTTTATGTAGTTCCTTTAATTACTGACAGTAACTTCAACAGCAGCACTGAGCCCTGCACAGAACCACTGTGGAGAGATGTCCATCAACATTTTGGATCAAGTTCATTTTAGACTTGTCAGGCCATGAGATCTTCATTTGTGTCTTTAGTATAACATGGCAAAAATCTGTTTACTTTCTTAAAATTCAGTATTCCAGGTTGCACTGCTTCAATGTCTGTAAGGATTCTCTATTTAGTTCATTTGTGTGCAGGTCAAAACACAAGATCTGTCTAATAACCAGCCAGTGTGTACAGGTGGTGGGCTGGGTATACAGGTGAGCTAAGGAAGCCTCTCTGATTGGTGGGCTGGGTATACAGGTGAGCTAAGGAAGCCTCTCTGATTGGTGGGCTGGGTATACAGGTGAGCTAAGGAAGCCTCTCTGATTGGTGGGTTGGGTATACAGGTGAGCTAAGGAAGCCTCTCTGATTGGTGGGCTGGGTATACAGGTGAGCTAAGGAAGCCTCTCTGATTGGTGGGCTGGGTATACAGGTGAGCTAAGTAAGCCTCTCTGATTGGTGGGCTGGGTATACAGGTGAGCTAAGTAAGCCTCTCTGATTGGTGGGCTGGGTATACAGGTGAGCTAAGGAAGCCTCTCTGATTGGTGGGCTGGGTATACAGGTGAGCTAAGGAAGCCTCTCTGATTGGTGGGCTGGGTATACAGGTGAGCTAAGGAAGCCTCTCTGATTGGTGGGCTGGGTATACAGGTGAGCTAAGGAAGCCTCTCTGATTGGTGGGCTGGGTGTAGAGTGGAGCTAAGGAAGCATCTCTGATTGGTGGGTTGGGTGTAGAGGTGAGGGGCCAGGATGAGGTAGCTTGTAGTAATAAGTAATAAGAGCAGCAGCAGGCTCAGCTCCACTCCACACTGACTGAGTACTGGTACATCATTCAGAGGAAGAGCAGCTTCACTCCACACTGACTGAGTACTGGGACATCATTCAGAGGAAGAGTAGCTTCACTCCACACTGACTGAGTACTGGGATATCATTCAGAGGAAGAGCAGCTCCACTCCACACTGACTGAGTACTGGGACATCATTCAGAGGAAGAGTAGCTCCACTCCACACTGACTGAGTACTGGGACATCATGCAGAGGAAGAGCAGCTTCACTGGGCTCCTCATCACTGCTCTGTGTGCAGTGGTCTCCTGCTGTCTGAACAAACAGTTCCACTTTGTGGAGGAAGGAGGAAAGACCTGGGAAAAGGCTCAGCAGTACTGCAGAGAGAAGTACATTGACCTGGCCTTCATCAGCAACCAAGACGAAGTAGATGAGGTCAATGACATATCAAGAACGGATGATGTTTGGATTGGTCTGTACAGAGATCCCTCTCCCCCAACAGAGTGGAAGTGGTCTGGAGGGTGGAACTCATCATTCAGGTTTTGGGGGCAAGGCCAGCCAAACAATAAATTAGGCAACCAGGACTGTGTTAGTGTGTGGAAGAAAAAGATAAATGATTATCAATGCACTGAACAATATCCCTTTGTGTGCTTTGATCTGAACGTGGTCCTGGTTCAGAAAAACAAGACGTGGGAGGAGGCTCTGGAGCACTGCAGGAAACACTACACTGACCTCACCAGCCTGCTGTCTGAGAATGAGCAGCTCCTCGTCCAGAGAATGATTAACTCAAAGGGGGCCCAGACGGACCATGTGTGGACGGGACTGCGCTTCCTGGCCAGCGAGTGGCTGTGGGTGAACGGGGACCCCCTGGAGTACCAGGCCTGGACCGGGGGGAGGCTGCCCCACTGCCCCGCCCAACACCTCCGCTGTGGGACCCTGGCCAGAGAGGGAGAGCTTTGGGGAACCAGGGACTGTGAGGAGAGAAGGAACTTCCTCTGCTCCAAATTAGTGACTCCTAGAGGAGCCAGGCATGTAAACGTATGAAAGATCAATATTTACTACTAGCAATACATTTGTATTGAAACATTATTTAACCAGGAAGACCTCTTTACAACAGTGTGTTCTCTGTTTGACTATAGGTATAAATACCGTATTTAAAACTAAATTTGTCATGAAACCTGAGAGATATTTAAATAATGGACATTTTACTCTATACTGTTGTAGCAAATGTAGAATACTTAGCAGGAACTGTACAACCAACTTTGTTATACTGTAATAAACACTGTTAGGAAGAGTCATCTTTCTGTCTTCATCATTTGATTCATAGCTAAGGAATACTGTAATAAACACTGTTAGGAAGTCATCTGTCTTCATCATTTGATTCATAGCTAAGGAATACTGTAATACACACTGTTAGGAAGAGTCACCTGTCTGTCTTCATCATTTGATTCATAGCTAAGGAATACTGTAATAAACACTGTTAGGAAGAGTCATCTGTCTTCATCATTTGATTCATAGCTAAGGAATACTGTAATAAACACTGTTAGGAAGAGTCATCTGGCTCAGCTCCACGGGGCTCCTCATCACTGCTCTGTGTCCAGTGGTCTCTGATCTGACCAAACACTTCCACTATGTGTAGGTAGGAGTGAAGACCTGAGGAAAGGCTCAGCTCCACGGGGCTTCTCATCACTGCTCTGTGTCCAGCGGTCTCTGATCTGACCAAACACTTCCACTATGTGTAGGTAGGAGTGAAGACCTGAGGAAAGGCTCAGCTCCACGGGGCTCCTCATCACTGCTCTGTGTGCAGCGGTCTCTGATCTGACCAAACACTTCCACTATGTGTAGGAAGGAGTAAAGACCTGGGAAAAGGCTCAGCAGAACGGCAGAGAATAGAACATTGACCTCTTCATCAGCAACTAAGAGGAAGCAGATGAGGAACATCCTCTGCACAACATGAGGTTACTCCTACGCCTCGATAACGCCGACAGTGTCATTGTGTTTTCTTACACCAGAAGTCCGTTCATTTCCAATGGAAGGCCTTGGTTTGCCTTGCAGCGTTGCGTTACAGAGGCGGAGGCAGTCGCAGTGCGTGGGGTACACACATTGGATTTATGGAACGTATGTATCCAATAGTATGTGTTCCACTCACATATCCGGAGGATGATGCGCACCATTTTAGACAGTGACACTGCAGGTACGATAGAGGCATTAGAGGAAACAGACAGGTCTATATAATACCTATGTCATAGAGCCCCACAGTGGACGTGTCATAATACCCATAAAACCTAGAGGTCAAACAGGGAAATGGTTCAAATAGTTTTTTTCCACAGGTGAATAAATTGAAAAAGGTCATCGTTGTCCTGGAGAGATTTACACAGTTATCAAAACGTCATATCGTTTCCCTGTTTGACCGCTAGGTTTTACAACTCATACTGTGGTACTTTATACCTAAAGTGAAAACCTATGTAAGCTCAATATTTACAACTAGCAACAGGTAGTATTTAAAAAATATATAACCAGGAAGTCCCATTGAGGTCAAAGACATCTTTCTCAGGGTTTGTTCTCTGTTTGTTTTCCATTGTGGACTATCTATTTTTTTGTTAATGTGGAATAGCTAGCTGGTACATCTAACTGTTTTACTGGTATTAGCTAGCTGGTACATCCAACTGTTATACTGGTATTAGCTAGCTGGTACATCCAATTGTTATACTGGTAATAGCTAGCTGGTACATCCAACTGTTATATTGGGAATAGCTAGCTGGTACATCCAACTGTTATACTGGTAATAGATAGCTGGTACATCCAACTGTTATATTGGGAATAGCTAGCTGGTACATCCAACTGTTATATTGGGAATAGCTAGCTGGTACATCCAACTGTTATATTGGGAATAGCTAGCTGGTACATCCAACTGTTATATTGGGAATAGCTAGCTGGTACATCCAACTGTTATACTGGTAATAGCTAGCTGGTATATCCAACTGTTATATTGGGAATAGCTAGCTGGTACATCCAACTGTTATACTAGTAATAGCTAGCTGGTACATCCAACTGTTATACTGGGAATAGCTAGCTGGTACATCCAACTGTTATACTGGGAATAGCTAGCTGGTACATCCAACTGTTATACTGGTAATAGCTAGCTGGTACATCCAACTGTTATATTGGGAATAGCTAGCTGGTACATCCAACTGTTATACTGGTAATAGCTAGCTGGTACATCCAACTGTTATATTGGGAATAGCTGGCTGGTACATCCAACTGTTATACTGGGAATAGCTAGCTGGTACATCCAACTGTTATACTGGTAATAGCTAGCTGGTACATCCAACTGTTATATTGGGAATAGCTAGCTGGTACATCCAACTGTTATACTGGTAATAGCTAGCTGGTACATCCAACTGTTATATTGGGAATAGCTAGCTGGTACATCCAACTGTTATACTGGTAATAGCTAGCTGGTACATCCAGTGACGACTGCTGGAGGGGGACAGGCTCTCTATAGTGACAACTGCTGGCGGAAGACGGGTGCTTTATAGTGACGACTGCTGGAGGGAGACAGGCTCTCTATAGTGACGACTGCTGGAGGGAGACAGGCGCTTTATAGTGACGACTGCTGGAGCGAGACAGGCCCTCTATAGTGCCGACTGCTGGAGGGAGACAGAAGCTCTATAGTGCCGACTGCTGGAGGGAGACAGGCCCTCTATAGTGCAGACTGCTGGAGGGAGACAGGCCCTCTACAGTGCCGACTGCTGGAGGGAGACAGGTGCTCTATAGTGCCGACTGCTGGAGGGAGACAGGCCCTCTATAGTGCAGACTGCTGGAGGGAGACAGGCCCTCTACAGTGCCGACTGCTGGAGGGAGACAGGTGCTCTATAGTGCCGACTGCTGGAGGGAGACAGGTGCTCTATAGTGCCGACTGCTGAAGGGAGACAGGTGCTCTATAGTGCCGACTGCTGAAGGGAGAAGGGTCCTCTACAGTGCCGACTGCTGGAGGGAGACAGGTGCTCTATAGTGCCGACTGCTGAAGGGAGAAGGGCCCTCTACAGTGCCGACTGCTGGAGGGAGACAGGTGCTCTATAGTGCCGACTGCTGGAGGGTGACAGGCCCTCTACAGTGCCGACTGCTGGAGGGAGACAGGTGCTCTATAGTGCCGACTGCTGGAGGGACAGGCCCTCTACAGTGCCGACTGCTGGAGGGAGACAGGTGCTCTATAGTGCCGACTGCTGGAGGGAGACAGGTGCTCTATAGTGCCGACTGCTGGAGGGAGACAGGCCCTCTATAGTGATGACTGCTGGAGCGGGACAGGCCCTCTATAGTGACGACTGCTGGAGGGAGACAGGTGCTCTATAGTGCCGACTGCTGGAGGGAGACAGGCGCTCTATAGTGCCGACTGCTGAAGGGAGACAGGCCCTCTATAGTGATGACTGCTGGAGGGTGACAGGCCCTCTATAGTGTCGACTGCTGGAGGGAGACAGAAGCTCTATAGTGATGATTGCTGGAGGGAGACAGGCCCTATATAGTGATGACTGCTGGAGGGTGACAGGAGCTCTATAGTGTCGACTGCTGGAGGGTGACAGAAGCTCTATAGTTCCGACTGCTGGAGGGAGACAGACCCTCTATTGTGCCGACTGCTGGAGGGAGACAGGAGCTCTATAGTGATGACTGCTGGCGGAAGACAGGCGCTCTATAGTGATGACTGCTGGAGGGTGACAGGCCCTCTATAGTGATGACTGCTGGAGGGAGACAGGCCCTCTATAGTGATGACTGCTGGAGGGTGACAGGCCCTCTATAGTGTCGACTGCTGGAGGGAGACAGAAGCTCTATAGTGATGATTGCTGGAGGGAGACAGGCCCTATATAGTGATGACTGCTGGAGGGTGACAGGAGCTCTATAGTGTCGACTGCTGGAGGGAGACAGAAGCTCTATAGTTCCGACTGCTGGAGGGAGACAGACCCTCTATTGTGCCGACTGCTGGAGGGAGACAGGAGCTCTATAGTGATGACTGCTGGCGGAAGACAGGCGCTCTATAGTGCCGACTGCTGGAGGGAGACAGGAGCTCTATAGTGTCGACTGCTGGAGGGAGACAGAAGCTCTATAGTGATGATTGCTGGAGGGAGACAGGCCCTCTATAGTGATGACTGCTGGAGGGAGACAGGAGCTCTATAGTGTTGACTGCTGGAGGGAGACAGGCTCTCTATAGTGACGACTGCTGAAGGGAGACAGGCCCCCTATAGTGATGACTGCTGGAGGGAGACAGGAGCTCTATAGTGTTGACTGCTGGAGGGAGACAGGCTCTCTATAGTGACGACTGCTGGAGGGAGACAGGAGCTCTATAGTGTCGACTGCTGGCGGAAGACAGGAGCTCTATAGTGCTGACTGCTGGAGGGAGACAGGCCCCCTATAGTGATGACTGCTGAAGGGAGACAGGCCCCCTATAGTGATAACTGCTGGAGGGAGACAGGCCCTCTATAGTGATGACTGCTGGAGGGAGACAGGCCCTCTATAGTGATGACTGCTGGAGGGAGACAGGCCCTCTATAGTGACGACTGCTGGCGGGAGACAGGCCCTCTATAGTGAGGACTGCTGAAGGGAGACAGGCCCCCTATAGTGATAACTGCTGGAGGGAGACAGGCCCTCTATAGTGATAACTGCTGGAGGGAGACAGGTCCTCTATAGTGCCGACTGCTGGGGCAACAGCACACTAATCAAACATGAGCCCTAAGCAAAGATGCAGACCAACTGAGGAACCTAAATAGCAAGGCAACCAGGTGAACAGAGAGGGTAATTAACCACAGGTGAAACCAATAAGAAATAATCAGGGTAACCGTGGAAACTAGAAAACAAGGTAAGGGTGCCCTCCAGTGGTAACCTAAGGAAACAACACTCCAATAGAAGAGAAACTGTGACACATTTAACCCAAGTTACACATTCACATCAATAAATCAGCAGTATTACAAGTCTAACACTCCAAAGACTTGATTCGTCAGCATATAAGGACTTGATTGGTCAAAATATCGGGACTACATCTGTCAGCACATTTTAATCTCGGAACCCAGGACTAAATCTCAGCTGTCTGTCACGAGTAACTAGTATATAGACTTCATTGCTTTCTTCTCTAAATATTTGCAGAGTGAGAGAAAGGCTTTTTAAGGAAGTGAGCCACGTTTGTTGAGTCATTGAGGCTAATTTACAAGACATAATGTCCCCAAATGTTTTAGCTATTGATTGTGTAACATCTATTCAAACCACAGGTCAAGACATGAGTGCTACGAGTCTGTAGTCATTTAGGCAGGTTACCTTAGTGTTCTTGGGCACAGGTGGTCTGCTTGAAACATGTTGGTATTACAGACTCAGTAAGGGAGAGGTTGAAAATGTCAGTGAAGACACTTTCAGTTGGTTAGCACATTCTTGGAGTGCACGTCCTGGTGATCCGTCTAGGCCCTGCGGCCTTTTGAATGTTGACCTGTTTCAAAGTCTTACATCGGCCGCGGAGAGCATGATCACATAGATGTCCGGAAAAGCTGATGCTCTCGTGCATGTTTCAGTGTTACTTGCCTTGAAGCTAGCATAGAAGTAATTTAGTTATTCTGGTAGGCTCGTGTCACTGGGCAGCTCTCAGCTGTGCTTTTCTTTGTAGTCTGTAATAGTTTGCAAGCCGTGCCACATCTGACGAGCATCCGAGCCGGTGTAGTACGATTCGATCTTAGTCCTGTATTGACGCTTTAAAAAAGTACAATAACACAAAAAAGTGGAACGTTTTTTTTTTTTGCAAAAAAAATGTCCAAATGACATCGGTTTTACCGGTTGTTAGGAAAAATAACGTGTTTCTGATAAGAATTCAGTTCGGCTTTGATACACATTTTTGTGGACGAATTACTATCAGCTTTTTATGGTGCTTTTATGATGAATCCAGCACATGTACAGATTATATCTGACTGAGCATTGCATTCTCTCAAGATGCAGAAACAAACCAATCATATTTGTCCACTCCTTTTCCCAAGTCCTAATTTTGTATACATTTGGTGTATCGTTTTACTGCTTAATTCTGCAGGAGTTATTTTAAAGGCTGTGCGAGAGGTTATAGACCTACAATCAGTCCAGATTTCAGTTTCCATTTAGCATATCTAAACAGTATAGGCTACAGATCCCTTGAAATGCCATAGGTCTGTTTGATGTCCAGTCATCTTGTGACTCGAATTTGTATAGTGCCTCACAATGATCACAGGTAAAGCAGCTGGCACTGCTACCATCCTCTTTTCATTTCCCTAATGGTCTTTGACACATGTCTACATATCCTACATTACTCACCTCGTATGTGTATACTGTATTCTATACCATCTGCTGCATCTTGCCTCCACGGACATCGCTCATCCATATAATTACATGTGCATATTCTCATTCATCCCTTTACATTTGTGTGGATAAGGTTGTCGTTGTGAATTTGTTAGAATACTTGTTTAGATATTACCGCACGGTCGGGAACTAGAAGCACAAGCATTAACATCTGCTAACCATGTGTATGTGACCAATAAAATGTGAGTAAAATTTGATTTGAAAATTTGATTTGACACTGTTCACCAAATCCTTTTCCGAAACATTATGTTTCTGGGCCTCCCTTCTCTTCATTTTCAACTCTCTTTTTGTAATTCTTATTGAATTACATTTTGACAGTGTCATTTTTGCCTCTGTGAATTGCTGTTAACTTTATCTACCAGTTTCCAAAATCATTATTTGGCGATTGGCTGTGTAGGCTATTTGGTGCGTACAGCTTAGCCCTAAAGTTTAGGTTTATGCAGTAAGACCAGAAACCCTGAAATAATGAAAGAACAATCTCTGTGTAAAAGCAGCACTTGTTATGACACAGCTCTGGCCAGGGGCCTAACTTTGGTCTCAGATGTGTTATCCTGTCACTACAGTGGTTTCAGAGGTGTTATCCTGTCAGAGGTGTTATCCTGTCACTACAGTGGTATCAGAGGTGTTATCCTGTCACTACAGTGGTTTCAGAGGTGTTATCCTGTCATATGGGTTATCCTGTCACTACAGTGGACATTTCTCTCTGTGGACCTCTGTTTGTTCAGAGATGGCAGGCAAATCACACTTCAGGCAAAATCCTACATTTACATATTTCCTGTAAAGACATGGAAAGCATTGTTTTTCTTTCTTCCCAAGGTCACATTATGCAAATGACCTTGACCCAGATGTTATAGGGCTACGAAAGCCCAAACTTCATTTAAAGCTTCAAATACCATTAGGGAAATTAAAACGATTACGTTTATGTACTGACAGTATCTTCAACATCAACACAGCAGCACTGAGCCCTGCACAGATCCACTGTGGAGAGATTTCCATCAACATTAGGGATAAATGCAGAGGAAGAGCAGCTCCACTCCACACTGACTGAGTACTGGGACATCATGCAGAGGAAGAGCAGCTCCACTCCACACTGACTGGGTACTGGGACATCATGCAGAGGAAGAGCAGCTTCACTGGGCTCCTCATCACTGCTCTGTGTGCAGTGGTCTCCTGCTGTCTGAACAAACAGTTCCACTTTGTGAATGAAGGAGGAAAGACCTGGGAAAAGGCTCAGCAGTACTGCAGAGAGAAGTACATTGACCTGGCCTTCATCAGCAACCAAGACGAAGTAGATGAGTTCAATAACATATCAACAACGGATTATGTTTGGATTGGTCTGTACAGAGATCCCTCTCACCCAACAGAGTGGAAGTGGTCTGGGGGGTGGAACTCATCATTTAGGTTTTGGGAGAAAGGCCAGCCAAACAATCTCAATGGCATCCAGAACTGTGTCGATGTGAAGAACCTTGAGATGAATGATAAGCAATGCACTGAAAAATATTTATTCTTGTGCTTTGATCTGAATGTGGTCCTGGTGAAGGAGAACAAGACGTGGGAGGAGGCTCTGGAGCACTGCAGGAAGCACTACACTGACCTCACCAGCCTGCTGTCTGAGAATGAGCAGCTCCTCGTCCAGAGAATGATTAATTCAAAGGGGGCCCAGACGGACCATGTGTGGACGGGACTGCGCTTCCTGGCCAGCGAGTGGCTGTGGGTGAACGGGGACCCCCTTGAGTACCAGGCCTGGACCGGGGGGAGGCTGCCCCACTGCCCTGCGCAACACCTGTATTGTGGGACCCTGGCCAGAGAGGGAGAGCTTTGGGGAACCAGGGGCTGTGAGGAGAGAAGGAACTTCCTCTGCTCCACATGACTGACTCCTAGAGGAGCAATGCTTTTATACCTTTGGTGATATCTGAAGTAAGAACGTATGAAAGATCAATATTTACTAGAGCAATAATTTGCATTTAAACACTATTTAACCAGAAAAACCTCTTTCCCAAGGTGTGTTCTCTGTTTGACTATATCTATTCACACTGCATTTTAAACTAAATGTTCATTAAACCTATAGTAATTAAAATAATGGACATTTTACTCTATACTGTTGTAGAAAATGTAGAATAGTTAGCAGGTACTGTACAACCAACTCTGTTCTACCGTAATACTGTAATAAACACTGTTAGGAAGAGTCATCTTTCTGTCTTCATCATTTGATTCATAGCTAAGGAATACTGTAATACACACTGTTAGGAAGAGTCATCTGTCTTTATCATTTGATTCATAGCTAAGGAATACAGTCATACACACTGTTAGGAAGAGTCATCTGTCTTTATCATTTGATTCATAGCTAAGGAATACTGTAATAAACACTGTTAGGAAGAGTCATCTTTCTGTCTTCATCATTTGATTCATAGCTAAGGAATACTGTAATACACACTGTTAGGAAGAGTCATATCTTCATCATTTGATTCATAGCTAAGGAATACTGTAATGCACACTGTTAGGAAGAGTCATATCTTCATCATTTGATTCATAGCTAAGGAATACAAATCACTTTTTAGAAAGTCTAAAGTATATATTTTTTCTGCATGTTCCTGTAAGAGATGATTTTAGGACGATGATGAAGGTGGAAACCGGTACTAAGTCATGTCAGGCTGTTAAACACAGAGTACTAAAACCACGAGGAAATCAACATGATGGCTAAAATATTAGGCCTACATTATCGTTGCGTCTATTACAGGCATTAGTTGAAGCTCAGTGTTAAATTCAAACCTCCCTACAATATACCTAAGCCAATATGACACCAATTTCGATTAAAATTCGCAAACCCCCCCCCCAACTAGCTCTATGGTGGTTAAGCTGAGGTTAATCCATAAATGCAAGCAGATGTATTGATTAGCCTGTTAGCTAACTAGCTAATGTTAGCTTGCTTGTACAAAGTCCAGTGGTTAGCCTCAGTAGCTAGCTAATACCAGTCAGCTGAAAGCTAGCTAGCTAGCTATCAAACAGGCAAATAAAGGTAGCTAGACAATACATGTACATTTGTTTTAATTAATTAGGTAGCAAGCTAACTAGTTAATATTTTACCAGTCACTTGAGAGCTAACGTTGGCTAGGTAGCTAACCAACAAACAAGGAAAGCTAGCTATATTTGGCCAATTTCATATTAGGCTGAAGTCATCATGTGTAAACTGTTGATGTAGACACATGCATGTAATTGGAGCACAAACAAACATGCACAAATAAGATAGCGAACATCCTTGGCTGCTATGATAGCCAGTTAACGTTAACTAGCTAGGTAACATTAACTAACGTGTATGGTCAGTTCATGCACCACAATATATCATACTTTCTTACAACAACAAAAACATAGCTAGTTAACAGCATCACTGTTTCAAACATGTAGAATACAATCCAGCTCCTGCCATGTCATTATCACGATCCACATTTGTGCTGACTGATTAACACAGTGTCAAGTTACTGTTCAGTGTTCAGGGGTGGTAGATGCTGCACACGGTGCACCCCCGGGTAAAACAACACCAGAATCATTAAGGGGGTTAGATTCATCTGGCCCGGGCACCGTGTCGGCATGTTTTGCCCTGGCTAAAAATGTATCGCGTTCGATTCGGAACTGGGCTGCCACCGGAAGTGAGCCTGGTTTCCTCTCGGTCTGGTGGCGAAGTCGGCTCAAAACAAAAGTGAGGTAATTAAGCACGTGTGGTAATGAGAAGTGGTGTAAAGTACTGACGTTCAAAATACTTTCAAGTACTACTTAAGTCATTTTTTGGGGGGGTACCTGTACATTATTATTTATATTTTTGACAACGTTTACTTTTACTTCACTACATTCCTAAAGAAAATAATGTACTTTTTACTCCATACATTTTCCATGACTTGGTAGAGCATGGGTGGAACAGGCATTGTTGTCCTCATGTGAATTTCCTTTCTTTTTCGGCTTCAGACCAATGCCTATTCTCACTTAAAATGTTGTTTTTGTTTTTTAATCTTGGACTTCTTTCTTTAATTACTGACAGTATCTTCAACAGCAGCACTGAGCCCTGCACAGATCCCCCGTGGAGAGATGTCCATCAACATTTTGGATACAATTTATTTTGGACCATTGGACTGTGATAGATTGTCCATGTGTCTCGGGCAACACTTTACTTTATAGATACAGGCCTTATTTTACAGCTGTATTCCAGGTTGAGAAAGAGCAGTGTGTGGTTTTTTAATGTGTTTTTAAGGAATATTTATTTGAAGACAGGTGCTCTATAGTTCTGACTGCTGGCGGAAGACAGGTGCACTATAGTTCTGACTGCTGGCAGAAGACAGGTGCTCTATAGTTCTGACTGCTGGCAGAAGACAGGTGCTCTATAGTTCTGACTGCTGGCAGAAGACAGGTGCTCTATAGTTCTGACTGCTGGCAGAAGACAGGTGCTCTATAGTTCTGACTGCTGGCAGAAGACAGGTGCTCTATAGTTCTGACTGCTGGCAGAAGACAGGTGCTCTATAGTTCTGACTGCTGGCAGAAGACAGGTGCTCTATAGTGCTGACTGCTGGCAGAAGACAGGTGCTCTATAGTTCTGACTGCTGGCAGAAGACAGGTGCTCTATAGTTTTGACTGCTGGCAGAAGACAGGTGCTCTATAGTTCTGACTGCTGGCAGAAGACAGGTGCTCTATAGTTCTGACTGCTGGCAGAAGACAGGTGCTCTATAGTTCTGACTGCTGGTAGAAGACAGGTGCTCTATAGTTCTGACTGCTGGTAGAAGACAGGTGCTCTATAGTGCTGACTGCTGGCAGAAGACAGGTGCTCTATAGTTCTGACTGCTGGCAGAAGACAGGTGCTCTATAGTTCTGACTGCTGGCAGAAGACAGGTGCTCTATAGTGCTGACTGCTGGCAGAAGACAGGTGCTCTATAGTTCTGACTGCTGGTAGAAGACAGGTGCTCTATAGTTCTGACTGCTGGCAGAAGACAGGTGCTCTATAGTGCTGACTGCTGGCAGAAGACAGGTGCTTTATAGTGCTGACTGCTGGCAGAAGACAGGTGCTTTATAGTGCTGACTGCTGGCAGAAGACAGGTGCTCTATAGTGCTGACTGCTGGCAGAAGACAGGTGCTTTATAGTGCTGACTGCTGGCAGAAGACAGGTGCTTTATAGTGCTGACTGCTGGCAGAAGACAGGTGCTCTATAGTGCTGACTGCTGGCAGAAGACAGGTGCTCTATAGTTCTGACTGCTGGTAGAAGACAGGTGCTCTATAGTTCTGACTGCTGGCAGAAGACAGGTGCTCTATAGTTCTGACTGCTGGCAGAAGACAGGTGCTTTATAGTGCTGACTGCTGGCAGAAGACAGGTGCTCTATAGTTCTGACTGCTGGTAGAAGACAGGTGCTCTATAGTTCTGACTGCTGGCAGAAGACAGGTGCTCTATAGTTCTGACTGCTAGCAGAAGACAGGTGCTTTATAGTGCTGACTGCTGGCAGAAGACAGGTACTCTATAGTGCTGACTGCTGGCAGAAGACAGGTGCTCTATAGTGCTGACTGCTGGCAGAAGACAGGTGCTTTATAGTTCTTCCTGCTGGCAGAAGACAGGTGCTCTATAGTGCTGACTGCTGGCAGAAGACAGGTGCTCTATAGTTCTGACTGCTGGCAGAAGACAGGTGCTCTATAGTTCTGACTGCTGGTAGAAGACAGGTGCTCTATAGTTCTGACTGCTGGTAGAAGACAGGTGCTCTATAGTTCTGACTGCTGGTAGAAGACAGGTGCTCTATAGTGCTGACTGCTGGCAGAAGACAGGTGCTCTATAGTGCTGACTGCTGGCAGAAGACAGGTGCTCTATAGTGCTGACTGCTGGCAGAAGACAGGTGCTCTATAATGCTGACTGCTGGCAGAAGACAGGTACTCTATAATGCTGACTGCTGGTAGAAGACAGGTGCTCTATATTGCTGACTGCTGGCAGGAGACAGGTGCTCTATAGTGCTGACTGGTGCCAGAAGACAGGTGCTTTATAGTGCTGACTGCTGGCAGAAGACAGGTGCTCTATAGTGCTGACTGCTGGCAGAAGACAGGTGCTCTATAGTGCTGACTGCTGGCAGAAGACAGGTGCTCTATAGTTCTGACTGCTGGTAGAAGACAGGTGCTCTATAGTTCTGACTGCTGGCAGAAGACAGGTGCTCTATAGTTCTGACTGCTGGCAGAAGACAGGTGCTTTATAGTGCTGACTGCTGGCAGAAGACAGGTGCTCTATAGTTCTGACTGCTGGTAGAAGACAGGTGCTCTATAGTTCTGACTGCTGGCAGAAGACAGGTGCTCTATAGTTCTGACTGCTAGCAGAAGACAGGTGCTTTATAGTGCTGACTGCTGGCAGAAGACAGGTACTCTATAGTGCTGACTGCTGGCAGAAGACAGGTGCTCTATAGTGCTGACTGCTGGCAGAAGACAGGTGCTTTATAGTTCTTCCTGCTGGCAGAAGACAGGTGCTCTATAGTGCTGACTGCTGGCAGAAGACAGGTGCTCTATAGTTCTGACTGCTGGCAGAAGACAGGTGCTCTATAGTTCTGACTGCTGGTAGAAGACAGGTGCTCTATAGTTCTGACTGCTGGTAGAAGACAGGTGCTCTATAGTTCTGACTGCTGGTAGAAGACAGGTGCTCTATAGTGCTGACTGCTGGCAGAAGACAGGTGCTCTATAGTGCTGACTGCTGGCAGAAGACAGGTGCTCTATAGTGCTGACTGCTGGCAGAAGACAGGTGCTCTATAATGCTGACTGCTGGCAGAAGACAGGTACTCTATAATGCTGACTGCTGGTAGAAGACAGGTGCTCTATATTGCTGACTGCTGGCAGGAGACAGGTGCTCTATAGTGCTGACTGGTGCCAGAAGACAGGTGCTTTATAGTGCTGACTGCTGGCAGAAGACAGGTGCTCTATAGTGCTGACTGCTGGCAGAAGACAGGTGCTCTATAGTTCTGACTGCTGGCAGAAGACAGGTGCTTTATAGTTCTTCCTGCTGGCAGAAGAGAGAACAGCACCTTGATCAATGGTTTGATCCTCTTGTCCAGTAACAATCTCTCAGCACTTGATGTAATCTGAAATGATTGGTTAAAACTAGCCTACTCAATAGCTCCACATTGTCCTCTGGTCAGCCTGGTGGCATGTCCACCATATTTCTTTAAAAACATACCCATTCTTTTTAGAAGTGTCTTGGCCGGGGCGAAAGAGCAATGGAGCTCAATCAAGCATCCCATCCAACTGTCAAGGGTCTTTTAATTTTCTCTCTGAATAATAAACAACATCCTATAATAGATAGGAGAGCAGGAACATGTCTACCTACGTACAGCAACAGTTAACCCATGTTCCACATTCACATCAATGAATCAGGGGGCGGCAGTGGTTAGAGCGTTGGACTAGTAACCGGAAGGTTACAAGTTCAAACCCCCGAGCTGACAAGGTACAAATCTGTCGTTCTGCCCCTGAACAGGCAGTTAACCCACTGTTCCTAGGCCGTCATTGAAAATAAGAATTTGTTCTTAACTGACTTGCCTAGTTAAATAAAGGTAAAATAAAAAATCAGCAGTATCACAAGTCTAACACACTATAGACTTCATTGGTCAGTATATAGGGACTTCATTGGTTAGCATATTGGAACTTCATTGGTCAGCATATAATCTCGTCACCCATGACCAAATCTCAGCCGTCTGTCACGAGTAACCATCAGTACACAGACTTCATTGCTCAAAAGGCATACTTGCTTTCTTCTCTAAATATTTGCAAAGTCAGAGTGAAATAAAGGCTTTTTTAGAGAAGTGAGTCACATTTGTTGAGTCATTGAGGCTAATAGGTTACAAGACATAATGTCCCCACATGATTTAGCTATTGATTATGTAACATATATTCAAACCACAGGTTCTAGGTTCATGTACAGTGGGGCAAAAAAGCATTTAGTCAGCCACCAATTGTGCAAGTTCTCCCACTTAAAAAGATGAGAGAGGCCTGTAATTCTCATCATAGGTACACCTCAACTATGACAGACAAAATGAGGGGGAAAAAAATCCTGAAAATCACATTGTGGGATTTTTTAATGAATTTATTTGCAAATTATGGTGGAAGATAAATATTTGGTCAATAACAAAAGTTTATCTCGATACTTTGTTATATACCCTTTGTTGGCAATGACAGAGGTCAAATGTTTTCTGTAAGTCTTCACAAGGTTTTCACACACTGTTGCTGGTATTTTGGCCCATTCCTCCATGCAGATCTCCTCTAGAGCAGTGATGTTTTGGGGCTGTTGCTGGGCAACACGGACTTTCAACTCCCTCCAAAGATTTTCTATGGGGTTGAGATCTGGAGACTGGCTAGGCCATTCCAGGACCTTGAAATGCTTCTTACGAAGCCACTCCTTCGTTGCCCGGGCGGTGTGTTTGGGATCATTGTCATGCTGAAAGACCCAGCCACGTTTCATATTCAATGCCCTTGCTGATGGAAGGAGGTTTTCACTCAAAATCTCACGATACATGGCCCCATTCATTCTTTCCTTTACACGGATCAGTCGTCCTGGTCCCTTTGCAGAAAAATAGCCCCAAAGCATGATGTTTCCACCCTCATGCTTCACAGTAGGTATGGTATTCTTTTGATGCAACTCAGCATTCTTTGTCCTGCAAACACGACGAGTTGAGTTTTTACCAAAAAGTTATATTCTGGTTTCATCTGACCATATGACATTCTCCCAATCTTCTTCTGGATCATCCAAATGCTCTCTAGCAAATTCAGACGGGCCTGGACATGTCCTGGCTTAAGCAGGGGGACACGTCTGGCACTGCAGGATTTGAGTCCCTGGCGGCGTAGTGTGTTACTGATGGTAGGCTTTGTTACTTTGGTCCCAGCTCTCTGCAGGTCATTCACTAGGTCCCCCCGTGTGGTTCTAGGATTTTTGCTCACCATTCTTGTGATCATTTTGACCCCAGGGGGTCTTGCGTGGAGCCCCAGATCGAGGGAGATTATCAGTGGTCTTGTATGTCTTCCATTTCCTAATAATTGCTCCCACAGTTGATTTCTTCAAACCAAGCTGCTTACCTATTGCAGATTCAGTCTTCCCAGCCTGGTGCAGGTCTACAATTTTGTTTCTGGTGTCCTTTGACAGCTCTTTGGTCTTGGCCATAGTGGAGTTTGGAGTGTGACTGTTTGAGGTTGTGGACAGGTGTCTTTTATACTGATAACAAGTTCAAACAGGTGCCATTAATATAGGTAACGAGTGGAGGACAGAGGAGCCTCTTAAAGAAGAAGTTACAGGTCTGTGAGAGCCAGAAATCTTGCTTGTCTGGAGGTGACCAAATACTTATTTTCCACCATAATTTGCAAATAAATTCATTAAAAATCCTACAATGTGATTTTCTGGATTTTTTGTTCTCGTTTTGTCTGTCAGAGTTGAAGTGTACCTATGATGAAAACTACAGGCCTCTCTCGTCTTTTTAAGTGGGAGAACTTGCACAATTGGTGGCTGACTAAATACTTTTTTGCCCCACTGTATTGAGAAACAGTCAGCATGCAGACTGTATATATGTTTTAAAATCAACATTTTTTAAATGATTAAGATTGTTTGTAATGGGTACTGTACACAACATGTTGTTTGTTCTACATTTACTGAGGTTATATCACTTCCTGCAGCACAACAGTGCCTTCACATAGGCAGGGCTGAGGAGGAATGAAGAAACATATATTCTCAGAAAACTCTCAACCACATCCTAAACACAAAGTAGTTGCTCTCACAAATAAATGAGGTCCCTACAGCACAATGCAGCACATCAGGAACTAAAAGAAAAGCTCTCATCTGAGCAGGTGTAAGGGGTGAGTTTTTATACCATTTCACATTAGAGGCCCAGGGAAAACACAGATCAACAATGTGGTTCCTATCCTGATATATCCTATCCTATCCTGATATATCTACTCTATCCTGATATAGCCTATCCTGATATATATATTCTATCCTATCCTGATATATCCTATCCTTTCCTACCCTGATATATCCTCTCCTATCCTTATATATCCTATCATGATATATCCTTTCCTACCCTGATATATCCTATCCTGATATTTCCTATCCTGTCCCGCAATATACATGACTTGCAGCCTATGCAGTACAAAGCCATCAAGACCATTTTATTGTCTGCAAACAGTGTCAAATATCAAATATATTTATGTCAAATTCTGGTCTGCATCAATGATACATTGTGTCTTGGTTTTACACTTTACTTTATTGAGTTTATATTTGCAGGGACAGAGCACATGACAGGAGGTTGGCGGTAATGGCTGGAGCTGAATCAGTGGAATTACATTCGCTCAGTTCCAGACGTTATTATGAGACGTCCTCCCCTCAGCAGCCTCCACTGGTGCACATTAATCAACATTTCAGTAAAAGTGCTGGTTTTAGCCAGCTGGCTAATTTAAAACTGTAGTCCCTAGACAGGTTACCCACAATTTGATAGACACACGCATCCCTGACAGCATGCCAGCACGGATTGGGTGTGTTCAAGAAATAAACATTTGAAGACCGTAAACGCTTTTGCAGACATTGTAAATCTATGCTATTCAGCGCAGGTCTGTGCCAAATGTGTGTTTCTGGAACGCACCAATTGGCAATGCGCATGCGCAGCCGCCTTAACTCCTGGAACGCACCCATCATCACATGATTTTGACTCGACGTCGACACAGTCAGGTGATAAAATTCTGTTGTTGTTATCTCAAGTCAAATTGTCCAGTCATTGTGCTGGCGGATCAGGGTGTAGCTAAAGTTATTCTGCAGCTGTAAAATGAAGGTTTTGTACCTGTGTCTTTTTGCGGCACTTGCTTTGGCATCTGATGCACTCGTCCGGTAAGTAAAGTCAAGTTATATTAGCCGAGCTAGCTTGTCAGCTAGAAAAGCAATGATCTTTAAACAGTTGAGCCACCAGTTACGTCCTCAGTTAAATAGCTAGCTAGTATTACAAAATAGATAGGTTTAGCTAGGTTTGTGAATATTTACTTTGCTGAATGAATAGTGAAGACGACCTTGGGCTACAAAGTGACGTTAATTACATTTTATCAAGTCGCACTAGAGCAAGGTGTTTGTTGTTTTTAGCTAGGGTTAAGTTTCTCGCCCAGGCAAACGTGTTGTGACAATGTCAAATAGAAATCAGCTAAGGTCAATATCCCAAACGCGATTTAAGGCTGGTTTACAGACCGTCTGACCTGTGTCATGTAGTAACACAACTGTTGTAGCGAGATCATAAACATGATATTGTCGTCCGACATCAAACTTGTCGCATTAAATCAGCACAGCAGCCCGGTGCTCCAAATTGTAGACTTTCTCTATTTCAACTAAAATAAACCCATCCGTTTAAAAGTGAATTAATGGAAACCTAGCAAGCCAGGTAACTAAAAGCTATTTTCTAAACGATGTTTTGGTTCGTTGCTAGCTAGTTAATTACCGTTAGCTAGCTAGTTCAAATAAGGTCAATGACCGTTAGTATAGCCGACGTCTTAACTTGAGCTACCTTTTTTATTCATTATTACAGGAAACTAAACCCACAACATTATTTACAAGGTAGTGGTGAACTTACAGAGAATGGTGGGATGAAATAAAAATATGTCATTCAATCGGAGGATTTTATAACTCCTGCATCAATTTGTCACAGTAAGATTTGGTCTGGTTGCTGTGGCTGTCCGGTAACCACGACAACGGACGTTGCGACAGTTGCCGATAACTTTTTTTTAAGTGTCGTTCAGACCAGTGACACTTGTCGCATTATAATGTCTACAGACATGTCGTTAGACCAAGTAATAAACTGGCCTTAACCTGTCTGATAATAGTCATCTGCTTCATCAATGGAACTTGTTTACTTCCTATGTATTCTTGTCATGTTATCTTTGATTAGTGTATTCCTCATGAATTGTTATTGTTCATGTTTCCCATTCGGCAGTGTCCTTGTAAAACAGATATTACACATAGCTAGGTTGCCACATGCAGCACTTGTTCTAGCTTGCAAAGGATGTTGGCACCAGTGTTCTTCACTGTGTCTGTCTGAGATTAGGAGACCTGTAACTATTCAGAAGTTATTTCCCAGCAGGAACTAGGTTGAGTAGATCCTAGAAAGGGCTGACCAGTAGACCTGCTGAGATTCTGCTTGACCTACCAACTGTTCAGGGCTGGCTAACCATTTTCAAAGGAGTTCTCTAATAAATTCTCTCTTGCTATGTCTCCCTCTCTTTCCCTCCCCCTGTATCTCTCTCTTCCCCTGTCCTCTCCTCCTTCTTCTCTCTCTCCCACAGAATTCCGTTGAGGAAGTTCCGTTCCATCAGGCGTACCCTGACTGACTCGGGCAGGGCGGCAGAAGAGCTGTTGGCCGGGCAGGAACACACTAAGTACAACAACCTGGGCTTCCCCTCCTCCAGTAATGGACCCACTCCAGAAACCCTGAAGAACTTTATGGATGTAAGAAGATCCTCTAGTCGCTACTAACCAGAGACCTGGGAGTGGAGTAGTTACCCCTTGGGATGCGTCCCAGATGGCACCCTAGTCCCTACGTAGTGCGCTACATTTGATCAGAGACGTGCTATGGGCCCCGGTCAAAAGTAGTGCACTTTAATAGGAAGTAGGGTGCCATTTGGAACGTAGGTGACCTGTGCCAATGGAGGGGTCACCCTTGACTTCCCTAATGCACTGTAGCACAAGCTAAAAGCCAAGCAAGCAAGCAGGCAGGCAGGCCAGGAAAAAATCCAACAAAGAATCTGTTGTCGCCAGTCCGACCTTTCCTTCTAGTCCTCCTAGCTAGCTGAATTGGTAGCGTTTCAAGGCAAAGCCCAATCCCCCCTCTCTGTCCTGAAGGGAAGATGGACGATCCCTTCTGATTTCACATGTCCCATTTTAAAGTTGGGTAATCAGATTTGTTAGTTTATGTGTGACGGAACAAGAACGTTGGTCATATGACGAGTAACTCGGCTTCCCATCAGTGTTGGGTCTTTTCTCTGTTTGACCGAACAGGAACTAGGAATAGTTGGTCATATGACTGGTCACTGAGAACAAGGAAGGCCTGATCTTCTAAGCTCCCTGAGCCTGATCAGCTGACAATTTGTAGACATAATGTACGGTTTATCCTCGGCAAATCCACTAGGCTTTGTGTTTATGTAGTTTAATCTGAACACCAGAAAAAAATAGGGCCTTGTACTCTAGTTTTTTTTTTAGGTCACCATCTAGTACTGGGTCAGACCCCCCCCCCCACACCTTGCACCCAGAACAACTCGAATTCTTTGGGGCATAGCATGTAGCTCAATTGGTATCAAGGGACCTAACGTGTGCCATGAAAACATTCCCCACCCCATTACGCCACCAGCCTGTACTGTTGACACCAGGAGACGGGGCCAGACCATTATACCAACGCCACCAGCCTGCACTGTTGACACCAGGCGACGGGACCATTATACCAACGCCACCAGCCTGTACTGTTGACACCAGGCCAGACCATTATACCAACGCCACCAGCCTGTACTGTTGACACCAGGCCAGACCATTATACCAACGCCACCAGCCTGTACTGTTGACACCAGGCGAGACGGGGCCAGGCCATTATACCAACGCCACCAGCCTGTACTGTTGACACCAGGCGACGGGACCATTTTACCAACGCCCACAGCCTGTACTGTTGACACCAGGCGACGGGACCAGACCATTATACCAACGCCACCAGCCTGTACTGTTGACACCAGGCCAGACCATTATGCCAACGCCACCAGCCTGTACTGTTGACACCAGGCCAGACGGGGCCAGACCATTATACCAACGCCACCAGCCTGTACTGTTGACACCAGGCCAGACCATTATACCAACGCCACCAGCCTGTACTGTTGACACCAGGCCAGACCATTATACCAACGCCACCAGCCTGTACTGTTGACACCAGGCCAGACGGGGCCAGACCATTATACCAACGCCACCAGCCTGTACTGTTGACACCAGGCAAGACCATTATACCAACGCCACCAGCCTGTACTGTTGACACCAGGCGACGGGACCAGACCATTATACCAACGCCACCAGCCTGTACTGTTGACACCAGGCCAGACCATTATGCCAACGCCACCAGCCTGTACTGTTGACACCAGGCCAGACGGGGCCAGACCATTATACCAACGCCACCAGCCTGTACTGTTGACACCAGGCCAGACCATTATACCAACGCCACCAGCCTGTACTGTTGACACCAGGCCAGACCATTATACCAACGCCACCAGCCTGTACTGTTGACACCAGGCCAGACGGGGCCAGACCATTATACCAACGCCACCAGCCTGTACTGTTGACACCAGGCAAGACCATTATACCAACGCCACCAGCCTGTACTGTTGACACCAGGCTAGACCATTATACCAATGCCACCAGCCTGTACTGTTGACACCAGGCCAGACCATTATACCAACGCCACCAGCCTGTACTGTTGACACCAGGCCAGACGTGGCCAGACCATTATACCAACGCCACCAGCCTGTACTGTTGACACCAGGCCAGACCATTATACCAACGCCACCAGCCTGTACTGTTGACACCAGGCGAGGCGGGGCCAGACCATTATACCAACGCCACCAGCCTGTACTGTTGACACCAGGCGACAGGACCATTATACCAACGCCACCAGCCTGTACTGTTGACACCAGGCGAGACCATTATACCAACGCCACCAGCCTGTACTGTTGACACCAGGCGAGACGGGGCCAGACCATTATACCAACGCTACCAGCCTGTACTGTTGACACCAGGCGAGATGGGGCCAGACCATTATACCAACGCCACCAGCCTGTACTGTTGACACCAGGCGAGACGGGGCCATGGACTGCTGCTGCTTACGCCAAATCCTGACTCTGCCATCAAGTGACGCTTTTCCTCTCCTCAGTTGTCCAGTGTTGGTTAATGCGTTCCCCTCTGGAGCTGCTGCTTCTTGTTTTTAGCTGATGGGAGTGGAATCCGGTGTGGTCGTCTGCTGCAATGGCCCATTTGTGACGAAGGCTGACGAGTGGTGCGTTCCGAGATGCCGTTCTGCACACCACTGTTGTACTGCTCCGCTATTTGTCTGTTTGTGGTGTAACAGTATGACTTTAGTCCGTCCCCTCGCCCCTACCCGGACTCAAACCAGGGACCCCTCTGCACACATCAACAACTGACACCCACGAAGCATCGTTACCCATCGCTCCACAAAAGCCGCGGCCCTTGCAGAGCAAAGGGGAAACCACTACTTCAAGGTTCTCAGAGCGAGTGAAGTCACCGATTGAAATGCTATTAGCGTGCCACCACCGCTAACTAGCTAGCCGTTTCACATCCGTTACAGTGGCACGCCTGTTAACTTGCACGATTTGTCATTCTTCTTCGACCTCTCATCAACGAGCAGATTTCACCCCCACAGGACTGCCGCAGTCTGGATGTTTGTTTGTTTGTCGCACCATTCTCGGGGAAACCTTAGACCCAGGCTAGGCAAACCCTGGTCCTGGAATGCCGCGGGCACTTCCTGTTTTTGATTTAACAGACCTGGAAGACCAGGTGTGGTGACTAAATTCAATCTTTGAACTATTCGATTATCTCAGTTGTTCAGGTGTGGTGCCTTGTTGCAGTACCGGTGGCACTCCAAGAACAGGGTTGGCTAGCCCTGCCCTAGACACCGTCGTGCGTAAAAAGCCCAGGAGGCCGGATGTTTCTGAGATACTGGAATCGGCGTGCCTGGCACTGACTCATACCACGCTCTGGCGCTTAGGTCTCTCATTCTGCCCATTTCTAACGTTCCATCGAACAGTAACTGAATGGCTCGATGCCTGTCTGCCTGCTTTATATAGCAAGCCACGGCCACCTGACTCACTGTCTGTAGGAGTGAACCATTTCTGTGAATGGAGGGGTGTACCTAATAAACTGGCCAATGACTGTGTTCATGATATCAGCATTAGATAAAGATTCTGAGTAGCCTACACGGTACAGTAATCGTTCTGGTTTCTGAGTGTTTTGTCCGGGACTCTGATAGTTCCTTCCACTGAGCTGAGGGATGTGCGCACACAGGAAAAGGTTGTGGGTTACACTGTTTCCTAGACTCTCACAGAAAGTGAGTTGCGGTATGTAGATTAATCCAACGGTAGGTACAAGGTTACACACACACACACACACACACACGCATCTACCATATACAATGTAATGCAAATCCTCCTATGAAGCTTGAAAAGTTGGAGCTGTGAATGAATACAGTTTTCAACATGGAATGGTTTCAGACACTTCATAACATCTTGCAGAGTAATTGAAACTTTCACATCAAACCACTTAGATATCAACCAACCACAATACAGCCACAATACAGCCACAATACAGCCACAATACAGCCACAATACAGTCACCATACAACCACAATACAACCACAATACAGCCACAATACAGCGACTGAATGAACCCGTTGTGCCTTCAATAGTCAGCTCTTTAATAAGAGAAAGGTTTGTGTCCACAAATGGCCCCCTATTCCCCAACAAGGCTCTGGTCAAAAGTAGTGCACTATATAGGGAATAGAGTGCATAGGGCTCTGGTCAAAAGTAGTGCACTATATAGGGAATATAGTGCACAGGTCTCTGGTCAAAAGTAGTGCACTATATAGGGAGTAGAGCCTTTTTGGTACGCACACACTAAGACTGCTAATATAATCACAACTAAGTGATCAGGCAGTCTCTCAAGAGGATTGAATTGACTGTAGAGTTTCATTTCCTATGAGTCCTAGAAAAAAAGGAAGTTGAGTCGTCGTATTGAAAAAAAAATGTTGAGTAATCGTTCATTCTCTGCTTGCAACAGAAGGTTAGCTGACTGTTAGAACGTGACTAGGAGAAGATAAATCACTGAGACCTATTGGATTGACCGAAGATATAAAATGGTAGATTGGAGTCCTAGAAAGAGGGAAGTTGACTCTGTGTAAATATTAAACTGTGTAGTTATTATTTGCTCTTGAACAGAAGGTTAGCTGACTTGTATGTTCAACAGCGTGACCAGGAGAAGAGATCACTCTGACCTGTTTTACTTCAGACAAACAGTTTCTGACACTTGGCAGAGCCAACTTCTCTATCAGTCTTGGATGTAGAACGGACTGAACTAATCACATGACGTGCATATGAACAGACAAGTTGAGATAGACCTTGCCAGATGTGTTCAGGCCAGCTCAACCTGTTGGAAGGGATTGCCTTCACTGTATCCCTACAACGTGACCAAAGCATAGTGGAGCTTGTTCTTCTGAGGGAATAGGTATATGAAGAACCAGCTGAAACTGGGCCTCTGTCCTCCACCAGTTTGGGAGTCCACTTTAATGTGAAGATCCTACTTCCTGCTTTCTAGTCCGGGAGCCGTTTGATTGGGTCCTTGAAACCACAGTTGTTTTTATTTCATGCAGCCGTGTGTGTGTGTGTTCCAGGCTCAGTACTACGGTGAGATCGGCCTGGGGACTCCCGTCCAGACATTCACTGTGGTGTTTGATACCGGCTCCTCCAACTTGTGGGTCCCTTCCGTCCACTGCTCCTTCACAGACATCGCCTGCTGTAAGTCGACACTACACTGACTCAATCCCATATGTATCGATACAGTTGTCACGTCACGTCCTCTCAGATCCTCCACAAGTCCGTAGGGGTCTAGGGTTGCATTTTTGGGGAATGGGCCGTTGGCTCGTACACACGTGACTGCAGCTAGAAGGACCTACTCACTTCCAGGACACTGGTTTTTATAAGCAGCATGAATATTAACAAGCTGTATGTGCCTCTTAGTCCAATTCTAGGTTTAATCTGTTTCTAAGAATCCTCTCTTTTATTCTTTGTTTGTTCTTTCTGCCAAATGCCGTTCTTCCATTTTAGTTAAATTATTTGATTTGTTTATTTCCCCTTTATTTAACCGGGTAGGCAAGTTGAGAACAAGTTCTCATTTACAATTGCGACCTGGCCTAGATAAAGCAAAGCAGTTCGACAGATACAACAACACAGAGTTACACATGGAGTAAAACAAACATACAGTCAATAATACAGTATAAACAAGTCTATATACAATGTGAGCAAATGAGGTGAGAAGGGAGGTAAAGGCAAAAAGGCCATGGTGGCAAAGTAAATACAATATAGCAAGTAAAACACTGGAATGGTAGATTTGCAGTGGAAGAATGTGCAAAGTAGAAATAAAAAATAATGGGGTGCAAAGGAGCAAAATGTCCTCTCCAAAATGCTTCAACGTGTTCTTCCTTCTAGGCTATAGAACGATTGATATTGGCCATGTTTGACAGATTTAAAGTGACACATCCCCTTCTCTCTGTCTGTCAGTGCTTCACCACAAGTATAACGGTGCCAAGTCCAGTACGTATGTGAAGAACGGAACGGCCTTCGCCATCCAGTATGGGTCTGGCAGTCTGTCTGGGTACCTCAGCCAAGACACATGCACGGTAGGTTCCAAGGTTACACTCTTGTTTAAATAGACCTAGCCTCTGAAACGGTGCTGTACAAATCAAATCCATTGTCACTGTTGTCACTATTCTCCAAAACAATTCCCTTTTTTTAAAGCTGTTTTTTGTTCTTAATGATTTTAAACAGCGTTTCCATTTGACAATATAAAAAATACAATCTCTCTCTGTGTTTAGGTGTCAGTTTGGAGACCTGACGGTCTATAGATGTGTTTATAATGGATGTGCTGCTCATCTCTCTGGTAGATTGGAGGCCTGTCCATAGAGGACCAGGGGTTCGGTGAGGCCATCAAGCAGCCTGGCGTAGCCTTCATCGCTGCTAAGTTTGACGGCATCCTGGGCATGGCCTACCCCCGTATCTCTGTGGACGGGGTCGCTCCGCCGTTCGACAACATCATGAGCCAGAAGAAAGTAGAGCAGAACGTGTTCTCCTTCTACCTCAACAGGTGAGACGGAGAGGAGTGCCTCACCTATATTTGGCTCCGGAGTCCTTGTTGGAGATTTAGGCCTGGTTTCCTGGACATGGATAAGATAAGCCTATACTGTAACTAAAAAGCCCCATGTCTATTGAAATAGCTGGTTATTTTTCGTTTAACCTTTTTTATTTAACTAGGCAAGTCAGTTAAGAAAAATGACGGCCTACCAAAACGCCTCAAAGTACCAGGTTAAATCTGTATCCAGGAAACTAGCACAACAAGTCTGAGTTTGTCTCTGCTCTGCAAAGACATTATTATAAACATAGTAAAAGGACTGTTTGGTCTTGTTTGTGTGTGTCAGGAACCCAGACTCTGAGCCCGGCGGGGAGCTCCTGCTGGGAGGAACTGACCCGAAGTACTACAGTGGAGACTTCCAGTACCTCGACGTCAGCCGCCAGGCCTACTGGCAGATCCACATGGACGGGTGAGTGCTCTTCCTTCACCTGTTGTTTATGTGCTGCCACTTCTGCAGCTGCTTGTGTTTGTTATGGTGGAGTTAGAGTAACTATCTCCTTCCTACATTAACCATCTGTTGTTGGTGGACACTATATTAGTATGTCTGTGGTCAGTTCTGTGTCAGAATTATTCAGTTTACAACTTTTTTTGAGGACTTTTTTTTGAGCAGGTGAAATGAACGCCACAAACATTTTGTGAATACCCACCCGCATTCCCTTGGGAATCTCAGGAAACTTACCCTTCGACCTCTGGCTCCACAAGTCAAACAGAAGCTTCCGGAAAACAACATTCTGCGAGCAAGAAGCCTTCTAAGAGGAACCAAGGCTGTCCGAAGTAAACAAAGATTTGCACTGTTGGTTTCGATCTCATGTAGAAGTGCCAAGAGACCGAGCCTTAACTGCAATTAAGAAAGCATAAAGATGCTAAATCTCCCCACTGTCTGCTAAATATCCTAACCTGCCATTCTAAATCTCTGCAAAACAAAGTGGATGAGTTTGAACTTTTGCTCACATCATCCGGGACAGAAGTTGGTTGTTTAACAGAAACATGGACACATGGAGAACATTCCAGATGAATCTCTAAACATAGAGGCAGAAATCTGTCTTAATGTGAAAGGAAGAGTGTGGCCGTATGTGTGTATAGTCCCCAGGTTAGGAGACGGGCGGACCTAAAGAGATGTGTGTGTCCCGGAGCGGCTAACGAGAAGAAACTGCAACAGGAAGCCATTGATGATCTCATTAACACCATCGACTCTGAAGTTGAAGTCACCTGAAGCAGGTGTTGTCTTATGTGGGGATTTCAATCATCTACCTACCAAGACCCTCATCAAATCCCACCCAGGTTTAAAATCGGTTGACAAAAAACAAGACCTGTGGAGACGCCATGATTTGATCTTGATGATAACAAACGCAATTGAAAAAGTCAAGGATCTCTGTTCAAAGGCTCATCTGAGGGACTAAGAATCCACTAGACGACAGAATGTACATTCAAGCACTCAAAGAAGAATCCAGAAGTGTTGTGGGACGTCATCACCAACACAGAGCTGGTCGAGTAAAATCACCTGGAGGCTCCATACCGATTTGATGGTGTGGAAACGGACGAGGTTGAGGTCCTGAACAACATTTTTTGCTGAAGCATGGACAGGAAGTACACCTCCTGGGTGGACGGGCCTGTTCCAGGTGGAACTAGCTCCACTAATCCCGGGTGGACGGGCTGTTCCAGGTGGAACCAGCTCCACTAATCCCGGGTGGACGGGCTGTTCCAGGTCAAACCAGCTCCACTAATCCCGGGTGGACGGGCTGTTCCAGGTGGAACCAGCTCCACTAATCCCGGGTGGACGGGCTGTTCCAGGTGGAACCAGATCCACTAATCCCGGGTGGACGGGCTGTTCCAGGTGGAACCAGCTCCACTAATCCCGGGTGGACGGGCTGTTCCAGGTGGAACCAGCTCCACTAATCCCGGGTGGGCGGGCTGTTCCAGGTGGAACCAGCTCCACTAATCCCGGGTGGGCGGGCTGTTCCAGGTGGAACCAGATCCACTAATCCCGGGTGGGCGGCCTGTTCCAGGTAGAACGTGCCCAAAAAGGACAATCAAGATGATAACAAAACGGAGACATCCCCCTGACCCTTCCACCACTACAGTCAGAGGTCAAGCAGCAGTAAGATTGGTCACTGATGCACCAACCTGACCACCCTGATCTACTGTCACAGAGAAGAGGAGACGGTACTGGACCCTCCTCTACATGATCTACTACCACAGAGGAGACGGTACTGAACCTTCCTCTACATGATCTACTACCACAGAGGAGAGGAGACGGTACTGGACCCTCCTCTTTCATGATCTACTACCACAGAGGAGAGGAGACGGTACTGAACCTTCCTCTACATGATCTACTACCACAGAGGAGACTACTGGACCCTCCTCTACATGATCTACTACCACAGAGGAGAGGAGACGGTACTGGACCCTCCTCTACATGATCAACTACCACAGAGGAGAGGAGATGGTACTGGACCCTCCTCTACATGATCTACTACCACAGAGGAGAGGAGACTGTACTGGACCCTCCTCTACATGATCTACTACCACAGAGGAGAGGAGACTGTACTGGACCCTCCTCTACATGATCTACTACCACAGAGGAGAGGAGACGGTACTGAACCCTCCTCTACATGATCTACTACCACAGAGGAGAGGAGACTGTACTGGACCCTCCTCTACATGATCTACTACCACAGAGGAGAGGAGACTGTACTGGACCCTCCTCTACATGATCTACTACCGCAGAGAAGAGGGTACTGGACTGGCAAAGTCCTCCAGAGTCAACTGTACAGCATCAACGCCAGGATAAATCTAAATGTGTTTACCGTAGCCACTGCAATCACACATTTTAATGGCCAAATGTGACTTTAAACAAATGTCTTGTCATTGATGTCCTTTTAAATTGAGTGTTTTATATTGTTTTTGTCTTGTTTTAAAGTATTGTCTTGATGTAACTGCATTCTGCAAAATTCAGTTTTGTGGACTGCGAGCATGAATGAAATCAACGCTGTTTTCACTATGTCGGGAGGGAACTGTAAACCTAAGTGAGTTATTGGTTTAGAGAAACCTGTGAAAAGGCATTTACTGCTCTGAGGACAGATCTTGTGTAACCTCCTTCCACCAAGAGAGCTGGATTCAAACCTGTGTGTGTTTTGTACAGGATGGGTGTGGGGAGCCAGCTGAGTCTGTGTAAGGGAGGCTGTGAGGCCATCGTGGACACCGGCACGTCCCTCATCACCGGCCCCGCGGCCGAGGTCAAGGCCCTGCAGAGGGCCATCGGAGCAACACCACTCATCCAGGGAGAGGTAAGACACAGGATCAACCCCACTCCTCTAGTTTAACACTGTTCCCCAACTACAGCTACGTTCCTCCTCCTCTAGTTCAACACTGGTCCCTGACTACAGCTACGTTCCTCCTCCTCTAGTTCAACACTGTGGTCCCCGACTACAGCTACGTTCCTCCTCCTCTAGTTCAACACTGTGGTCCCAGACTACAGCTACGTTCCTCCTCCTCTAGTTCAACACTGTGGTCCCCGACTACAGCTACGTTCCTCCTCCTCTAGTTCAACACTGTGTTCCCCGACTACAGCTACGTTCCTCCTCCTCTAGTTCAACACTGTGGTCCCCGACTACAGCTACGTTCCTCCTCCTCTAGTTCAACACTGTGGTCCCCAACTACAGCTACGTTCCTCCTCTAGTTCAACACTGTGGTCCCCGACTACAGCTACTTTCCTCCTCCTCTAGTTCAACACTGTGGTCCCCGACTACAGCTACGTTCCTCCTCCTCTAGTTCAACACTGGTCCCCGACTACAGCTACGTTCCTCCTCCTCTAGTTCAACACTGTGGTCCCCGACTACAGCTACGTTCCTCCTCCTCTAGTTCAACACTGTGGTCCCCGACTACAGCTACGTTCCTCCTCCTCTAGTTCAACACTGTGTTCCCCGACTACAGCTACGTTCCTCCTCCTCTAGTTCAACACTGTGGTCCCCGACTACAGCTACGTTCCTCCTCCTCTAGTTCAACACTGTGGTCCCCAACTACAGCTACGTTCCTCCTCTAGTTCAACACTGTGGTCCCCGACTACAGCTACGTTCCTCCTCCTCTAGTTCAACACTGTGGTCCCTGACTACAGCTACGTTCCTCCTCCTCTAGTTCAACACTGTGGTCCCCGACTACAGCTACGTTCCTCCTCCTCTAGTTCAACACTGGTCCCTGACTACAGCTACGTTCCTCCTCCTCTAGTTCAACACTGTGGTCCCCGACTACAGCTACGTTCCTCCTCCTCTAGTTCAACACTGTGGTCCCCGACTACAGCTACGTTCCTCCTCCTCTAGTTCAACACTGTGTTCCCCGACTACAGCTACGTTCCTCCTCCTCTAGTTCAACACTGTGGTCCCCGACTACAGCTACGTTCCTCCTCCTCTAGTTCAACACTGTGGTCCCCAACTACAGCTACGTTCCTCCTCTAGTTCAACACTGTGGTCCCCGACTACAGCTACGTTCCTCCTCCTCTAGTTCAACACTGTGGTCCCTGACTACAGCTACGTTCCTCCTCCTCTAGTTCAACACTGTGGTCCCCGACTACAGCTACGTTCCTCCTCCTCTAGTTCAACACTGGTCCCTGACTACAGCTACGTTCCTCCTCCTCTAGTTCAACACTGTGGTCCCCAACTACAGCTACGTTCCTCCTCTAGTTCAACACTGTGGTCCCCGACTACAGCTACGTTCCTCCTCCTCTAGTTCAACACTGTGGTCCCCGACTACAGCTACGTTCCTCCTCCTCTAGTTCAACACTGTGGTCCCCGACTACAGCTACGTTCCTCCTCCTCTAGTTCAACACTGTGGTCCCCGACTACAGCTACGTTCCTCCTCTAGTTCAACACTGTGGTCCCCGACTACAGCTACGTTCCTCCTCTAGTTCAACACTGTGGTCCCCGACTACAGCTACGTTCCTCCTCCTCTAGTTCAACACTGTGGTCCCCGACTACAGCTACGTTCCTCCTCCTCTAGTTCAACACTGTGGTCCCCAACTACAGCTACGTTCCTCCTCCTCTAGTTCAACACTGTGGTCCCCGACTACAGCTACGTTCCTCCTCTAGTTCAACACTGTGGTCCCCGACTACAGCTACGTTCCTCCTCTAGTTCAACACTGTGGTCCCCGACTACAGCTACGTTCCTCCTCTAGTTCAACACTGTGGTCCCCGACTACAGCTAAATGAAGTCCCCCGTCTCCTATTACTTAGAGAACTGTACTCCACTTTATTTCCTGAATACAGTAGCACCTTCACTGACTGTTTCCGCTTGTGTTTCAGTACATGGTGAACTGTGATAAGATTCCCACCATGCCTGTCATCACATTCAACCTGGGAGGACAGTCCTACAGTCTGACTGCAGAGCAGTACGTCCTCAAGGTGAGTGTCTGTCTTTAGGGGGGGTGCAGATATCCAGCAGATATCCAGCAGGGAGGGGGGGTGCAGATATCCAGCAGGGAGGGGGGGGTGCAGATATCCAGCAGGGAGGGGGGGGTGCAGATATCCAGCAGGGAGGGGGGGGTGCAGATATCCAGCAGGGAGGGGGGGGGTGCAGATATCCAGCAGGGAGGGGGGGGTGCAGATATCCAGCAGGGAGGGGGGGGTGCAGATATCCAGCAGGGAGGGGGGGGTGCAGATATCCAGCAGGGAGGGGGGGGGTGCAGATATCCAGCAGGGAGGGGGGGGTGCAGATATCCAGCAGGGAGGGGGGGGTGCAGATATCCAGCAGGGAGGGGGGGGTGCAGATATCCAGCAGGGAGGGGGGGGTGCAGATATCCAGCAGGGAGGGGGGGGTGCAGATATCCAGCAGGGAGGGGGGGGTGCAGATATCCAGCAGGGAGGGGGGGGTGCAGATATCCAGCAGGGAGGGGGGGGTGCAGATATCCAGCAGGGAGGGGGGGGTGCAGATATCCAGCAGGGAGGGGGGGTGCAGATATCCAGCAGGGAGGGGGGGTGCAGATATCCAGCAGGGAGGGGGGGTGCAGATATCCAGCAGGGAGGGGGGGTGCAGATATCCAGCAGGGAGGGGGGGTGCAGATATCCAGCAGGGAGGGGGGGTGCAGATATCCAGCGTCCCTCTGTTGGCTACGATGTTAGTATTTCTGTCGTTTGGTCATTTACATATCGGGCTCTTGTTCATTAGTGCACACTGTAGCAAAACATTGTGCAACAGAAAATAAAAATTAGCATTTCAGCAATGAACAAGTTAGTACCTCTCTGTTTCAAACTGTTTGGTGCTTACTGGACACGATCTGGGACTGTGTGCGTCTCTGTATTCCTTCCCCCTTCTGCTCTGCGTCTGACTGTGTGCGTCTCTGTATTCCTTCTGCTCTGCGTCTGACTGTGTGCGTCTCTGTATTCCTTCTGCTCTGCGTCTGACTGTCTCTGTATTCCTTCTGCTCTGCGTCTGACTGTCTCTGTATTCCTTCTGCTCTGCGTCTGACTGTGTGCGTCTCTGTATTCCTTCTGCTCTGCGTCTGACTGTCTCTGTATTCCTTCTGCTCTGCGTCTGACTGTCTCTGTATTCCTTCTGCTCTGCGTCTGACTGTGTGCGTCTCTGTATTCCTTCTGCTCTGCGTCTGACTGTCTCTGTATTCCTTCTGCTCTGCGTCTGACTGTGTGTCTCTGTATTCCTTCTGCTCTGCGTCTGACTGTGTGCGTCTCTGTATTCCTTCCCCCTTCTGCTCTGCGTCTGACTGTGTGCGTCTCTGTATTCCTTCCCCCTTCTGCTCTGCGTCTGACTGTCTCTGTATTCCTTCTGCTCTGCGTCTGACTGTGTGCGTCTCTGTATTCCTTCCCCCTTCTGCTCTGCGTCTGACTGTGTGCGTCTCTGTATTCCTTCTGCTCTGCGTCTGACTGTCTCTGTATTCCTTCTGCTCTGCGTCTGACTGTCTCTGTATTTCTTCTGCTCTGCGTCTGACTGTCTCTGTATTCCTTCTGCTCTGCGTCTGACTGTCTCTGTATTCCTTCCCCCTTCTGCTCTGCGTCTGACTGTGCGTCTCTGTATTCCTTTCCCCACTCCAGGAGAGCCAGGCTGGTAAGACCATCTGCCTGAGTGGCTTCATGGGCCTGGACATCCCCGCCCCCGCCGGGCCGCTGTGGATCCTGGGAGATGTATTCATTGGCCAATACTACACTGTGTTCGACCGTGACAACAACCGGGTGGGCTTCGCTAAGTCCAAGTAGAACTACAACCATTGGCTACGTCCTCATTCTCCACTATCCATCATCTACCCTCTTCCTGAAGTGTACACTTGTTCTGCACACTACTTGTCATGGATTTGGAGAATTGGGAAGCAGTTAATGTTTTTTAGGATGTTTTGCGGTACATTTAAAAGTGGATCGAGATGTTATGATTTTTAGACAGGCAAAATCCAAGTGTGGGGGGAAAGACACTACTTGTAAAAGTTGCACAAGTTTCCGTTTTGCTTTTCTGAAATCTTTTAAAACTAGCAATTTAGATTTGTGTAGAGTTCAAATGCACTGATCTAAACAAGCATTTAATGTCTCGAGTTATTTGCTGTGGAAGTGAAACAGAAAACGTGGAGGTGGTGTTGGAGGAACCGGATCGGGAGTCAAAGATGACGATCAGAACGGACCTCTTTGAGTTTTACCATCTGAGTGATCTGCTGTACGTGTTAAATCAGGGACTTGTTTGTTTTTTAAAGCAACCGAACAATATAACATTTTTAATTTGCGTTTTGAGGCAATGGACCTCTTGTCAATGACTTTTAAGACGTATCTTCAAATGATTGGATTCAATAAAATAATTGTAAAAAGTGAAGTGCCCCATTTTTTTTGAATGTCACTGTCAGTCCCCCTTCTAATAGATGCTGTAGAGTAGGGGTACTCCACTCCTGTTTCAGAAGATCAGCTCACACTAATGTCACTGTCAGTCCCCCTTCTAATATATGCTGTAGAGTAGGGGTACTCCACTCCTGTTTCAGAAGATCAGCTCACACTAATGTCACTGTCAGTCCCCCTTCTAATAGATGCTGTAGAGTAAGGGTACTCCACTCCTGTTTCAGAAGATCAGCTCACACTAATGTCACTGTCAGTCCCCCTTCTAATATATGCTGTAGAGTAGGGGTACTCCACTCCTGTTTCAGAAGATCAGCTCACACTAATGTCACTGTCAGTCCCCCTTCTAATAGATGCTGTAGAGTAAGGGTACTCCACTCCTGTTTCAGAAGATCAGCTCACACTAATGTCACTGTCAGTCCCCCTTCTAATATATGCTGTAGAGTAGGGGTACTCCACTCCTGTTTCAGAAGATCAGCTCACACTAATGTCAACGGTCAGTCCCCCTTCTAATAGATGCTGTAGAGTAGGTGTACTCTACTCCTGTTTCAGAAGATCAGCTCACACTAATGTCACTGTCAGTCCCCCTTCTAATAGATGCTGTAGAGTAGGGGTACTCCACTCCTGTTTCAGAAGATCAGCTCACACTAATGTCAAAGGTCAGGATAGATATTGTAATTTATCAGTGTAGTAACAAAAACCCCACCAAGTGACCCATGTGACCCCCAAACTGGTCACACCCCTCTTGTTAGTGGAGAGACTTTTCTTCTATTTTTAACAGCTAATTTCCTGCAATTCTACACATTTTGACATGCCTTGTGTGTTCATATGATACCTGAGTGACTCAACAAAATTAATGGGTGGGTGGGGGTGGGGGGGGGGGGCGCACTGGGGTTGAGGCCTCTGGTCATGTGATCTGGATGACGACTAGATTTCAGATGGGTAAGTTAGGCTAACCAGCTATCTAGCTAACATGACAAGTAGTTAATCAACTGGACATTTCAGACAGGTTATAAACAGCTCTATAAGACCTGTCTGTGAATGACATAACAAGAGGGGGAAAAACTGCTCAAACACAACCACATTTCAAAATTGAACCTTGTACATTTTCCTACATCAGGCACTTCAATCAAACTTTTATTATTTTATCAAATATCTCTTAATAGCCAGGGTTTGGGGGTCCAGTCAATTCATAGAGTAAACCAAATTAGGAATGTTCCCCTTTTTAAAATGCATTGAAGAGAATTGGAATGTCTGTGTACTTCCTGAATTGAAATGGAATTGACCACAATCCTGCTTAGTGACTCATAAATAGTATAAAATGTCAGAATTTGTATCCACATACTTTACACACTGTAATAAGGTTATTACATTACATTTCATAATTGTTTTATTTTCTAACGACGTAAATAAAAATACACACGTCCTCCATTTGTTTAGTAATCAGGAGATATGTTCTCCGTCCAAACCTTTTTCTGTGGTAAAAAAAAAAATATTCACATTTTAAATAGTATTTTTGTTTTTTCCCTCATTAGTAAAACTCATAAAATCTTTCCCAGGGACTTGATGGATTCGCTCTCGGAACGATCATTAAAAGATACCAAGTTAAAAAGTATTGTATCCAACTTGATCCCCTTCTTGTGGTACTTCATGGAAATTGTCTTTATATATTGAATAAATCACAATATAGTGAAAGGAACATCTCCCCATATATTGAAAGGAATATCTCCCCATATATTGAAAGGAATATCTCCCCATATATTGAATGGAATATCTCCCCATATATTGAAAGGAATATCTCCCCATATATTGAAAGGAATATCTCCTCATATATTGAATGGAATATCTCCCCATATATTGAAAGGAATATCTCCCCATATATTGAAAGGAATATCTCCTCATATAGTGAAAGGAATATCTTCCCATATATTGAATGGAATATCTCACCATATATTGAAAGGAATATCTCCCCATATATTGAAAGGAACATCTCCCCATATAGTGAAAGGAATATCTCCCCATATATTGAAAGGAATATCTCCTCATATAGTGAAAGGAATATTTCCCCATATATTGAAAGGAATATCTCCTCATATAGTGAAAGGAATATTTCCCCATATAGTGAAAGGAATATCTCCCCATATATTGAAAGGAATATCTCCTCATATAGTGAAAGGAATATTTCCCCATATAGTGAAAGGAATATCTCCCCATATATTGAAAGGAATATCTCCTCATATAGTGAAAGGAATATTTCCCCATATAGTGAATGGAATATCTTCCCATATAGTGAAAGGAACATCTCCCCATATAGTGAAAGGAATATCTTCCCATATATTGAAAGGAACATCTCCCCATATAGTGAAAGGAACATCTCCCCATATTTTGAATGGAATATCTCCCCATATATTGAAAGGAACATCTCCCCATAGTGTGATGGAAGCCACATGATGTAGACACACACTTATCCAAAACGGGTAATTCCCTCCAATCTGTGTGAACTAATGTCCATGTTCCAGAATCCCACTCTGGGATCACCATAAGCAGGTTTTCCCATGATGATGGAAACTCCATTTCTCTTCCCGGCTGGGGTATGTTCTTCAGAGCGGTCTGTTCGTACTGGACATCTTCAGATACCTTCCTGTTTTACTCTGTTTTCTTCTGTTCTGTGCCTTTAACACAGATATCCTCTCCCTATATAATATAACCCAGATATCCTCTCCCTATAGACTATAACCTAGATATCCTCTCCCTATAGAATATAACCTAGATATCCTCCTGCCTATAGACTATAACCCAGATATCCTCCTGCCTATAGACTATAACCCAGATATCCTCTCCCCATAGAATATAACCCAGATATCCTCTCCCTATAGAATATAACCCAGATATCCTCTCCCTATAGAATATAACCCAGATATCATCTCCCTATAGAATATAACCCAGATATCCTCTCCCTATAGAATATAACCCAGATATCCTCTCCCTATTGAATTCACCCAGATATCCTCTCCCTATTGGACATAACCCAGATATCATCTCCCTATAGAATATAACCCAGATATCCTCTCCCTATAGACTATAACCCAGATATCCTCCTGCCTATAGAATATAACCCAGATATCCTCTCCCTATAGAATATAATCCAGATATCCTCTCCCTATAGAATATAACCCAGATATCCTCCTGCCTATAGAATATAACCCAGATATCCTCTCCATATAGAATATAACCCAGATATCCTCTCCCCATAGACTGTAACCCAGATATCATCTCCCTATAGAATATAACCCAGATATCCTCTCCCTATAGAATATAACCCAGATATCCTCTCCCTATTGAATTCACCCAGATATCCTCTCCCTATAGAATATAACCCAGATATCCTCTCCCTATTGAATTCACCCAGATATCCTCTCCCTATTGGAAATAACCCAGATATCATCTCCCTATAGAATATAACCCAGATATCCTCTCCCTATAGAATATAACCCAGATATCCTCTCCCTATTGAATTCACCCAGATATCCTCTCCCTATTGGAAATAACCCAGATATCCTCTCCCTATAGAATATAACCCAGATATCCTCCTGCCTATAGAATATAACCCAGATATCCTCTCCCTATAGAATATAACCCAGATATCCTCTCCCTATAGAATATAACCCAGATATCCTCTCCCTGTAGAATATAACCCAGATATCCTCTCCCTATAGACTATAACCTAGATATCCTCTCCCTTTGGAATATAACCCAGATATCCTCCTGCCTATAGAATATAACCCAGATATCATCTCCCTATAGAATATAACCCAGATATCATCTCCCTATAGAATATAACCCAGATATCATCTCCCTATAGAATATAACCCAGATATCCTCTCCCTATAGAATATAACCCAGATATCCTCTCCCTATTGAATATAACCTAGATATCCTCTCCCTATTGAATATAACCCAGATATCCTCTCCCTATAGAATATAACCCAGATATCCTCTCAACCCTCCTTCTCTTTTTCCTCTTTAGCAGCTGAATCAGACTCTCCATGGCTCTCCTGGTTCCCATGCCCACCATCTATCTCTGTCTGACTAGACATGCTCCTGTCTCCCCCCTCCACCTCCTCCATGTCCAACACCTCCTCCTCAGTCTCCTCTTCCTGACCCAGAGTATCCGGGATGATCTCCACCTCGATCCCAGACGCATCCTCGTTCTCCTTAAACCACACTGACTTCCCTCCTTCCTTCCTTCCCCCCTTGGCGAGGATGGACCTCACCCCGTCCTTGTCTCCTCCTTCTACTCTCCCATCCCCCATAGCAGGGCTGCAGGCCGGGCTGGGCTTGGCATTGTGGTTGGCGTACAGGCCGCAGAAGCCACAGTGGCGGTCGCTCCGGCGTCGCTCCAGGGGGATGGCTCTGCCTCTGTCCCCAGGGACAGTAGCACCTCGGCCCCTCTTGTCTACCGGCTCTGGGCGTCTGGGTCTGCAGCGCAGGGCATCACCCTCGGTACCCTGGTAGCCATCGTTGGTGTACTGCAGGGTGTCTTTGGGTCTCCCTTGGGGCCTTGTCATCTTCAGACATGGAGCCAGACACTACAGACAAGACAGAAGACAGGACAGCAACCATGTTAAATCTGTCAAGTACAAGGATCACAGGATACGAGATGCATGTGTTGTGTGTATATCATTTGGTTGAATAAATAGTAACAAAATAAATAATACAAGTAGATAAATAGTCATAAATAATAGCAATAAAGATGTCCTACGAGTTAAAAACTGAAGCACTAGAGAGAGGAGTAGAGAGAGAGAGAGAGAGAGAGAAAGCTGTCATTTACGCACAAGTTAATGAACCATTGATCTCTAGGCATAGTTCAATGTCACAGATGCTTCTGCCTTCCCATAGCGTTAGGTTCATTTATTCTGCTTTAACACACAGAGAGCCCTTCTGTGAAGCACTACTCATAAATATTCAGTGAAGCTGTTCAATTCAATCAGGATAAATGCCTTGTTCACAGGCCTTCTAATCAGCGTCTAATCCTATCCAGGGTTATTGAACCAGCCATCACCACTCCATCCAACAACCCCGGCTAGCCTGCTAACCTGATCTCAGATCTGTTTGTTAAGTCCTGCCAAGGTGTTGGCAAGACAACACAAGCAGTGCTGACACTAGGTTACCTTCCTGTTAGGGCTCAGGCCGTCTCAAAAACGCTCGCAGGACAGGACTTTCACCAAGTGTCATGCTGCGGGACTTCCTCAATACCAGCATTCCCCTGGGAGAAACCCACATGAAGGGCCTTCCTACTGGTGATTACTAGTGGGGGAAACTCATCTATCGTCTCTGACTTCTCCCACATACTGACCTCTGATGTCACATTCCACTGGGAGAAACCCACATGAAGGGCCTTCCTACTGGTGATTACTAGTGGGGGAAACTCATCTATCGTCTCTGACTTCTCCCACATACTGACCTCTGATGTCACATACTAAGGAAATGACCTCCATAACAATTTTGGCAGTTAAATACAACAATAAAACATTATTCATTAAAATAAATAATCTATTAATATGTTTTTTTGCACACTATAATTAGTTTGTGTGTCTGAAAGCTGTGCTGTTAGTGTATGGTTGACGCTGCTTGTTTGCCATTAGCCAATCGTCATACTCAACGTGTTTACAGCACATCACACATACAACTCGTTGATCCCGGTTTACAAGTAGTATTATCAGAGTTTCCCACTTGTCATGAACGCAGCATCAGTTCTGAGCTGAACTCACAGAATGGTGCTGACCTCAGTTATCTTATCCAGGTTGGCGCCTCCTTTCTTCAGGCGGGAGATCAGGAAGCCAATCACGATGAAGCAGAGAACCAAGATGGCTGCCATGACCAATCCCAGAAGAGCCATGTCCCCCGCCCGGTACCCTGCCCCCGAGGGCAAAGGAACCGCCACAGCTGTAGAGGGTCAGAGGTCAGAGAAAATAATAGTCAAGGCAACCAGTCAAGATATCAATCAATCCCTAACCCTAACCCTTATCAACCAACCAATCAATATATTAATCAATCAAGTTATCAACCAACCAATCAATATATTAATCAATCAAGTTATCAACCAACCAATCAATATATTAATCAATCAATCAAGTTATCAACCAACCAATCAATATATTAATCAATCAATCAAGTTATCAACCAACCAATCAATATATTAATCAATCAATCAAGTTATCAACCAACCAATCAATCAATATATGAATCAATCAAGTTATCAACCAACCAATCAATATATTAATCAATCAAGTTATCAACCAACCAATCAATATATGAATCAATCAAGTTATCAACCAACCAATCAATATATTAATCAATCAAGTTATCAACCAACCAATCAATATATTAATCAATCAATCCAGCCGTTACAGCAGACAATGGCTTTAATATAGAGAGTACAGATCCTACTGTTGGTAGGAGTAGATCATCACCATAGTATATTAATACAGGCTTTAATATAGAGAGTACAGATCCTACTGTTGGTAGGAGTAGATCATCACCATAGTATATTAATACAGGCTTTAATATGGAGAGTACAGATCCTACTGTTGGTTGGAGTAGATCATCTGAACAATCAGTCATCAAGGGCTCATTTCCCTTTGCTGTGAGTTAATCTTCCCTTGTGGTGCTGTGTGAAAGTCTTACCTGGTATAACCAGGACAGAGAGGGCCGCTGTACCAAACTCCCCTGTAGACAGGTCCATAGCACGAATCTACACACACATCACAAGGAAAAATACAATATTATAATTTCTCGGAATGTCTCTGCAACCCCCCAGCATTAACCAAAACATTCGTCAAAATAATTATAGTAGTCTAGTAAAAGGCAGGTAACCACTCAGGTGAAGAGCGAAGGACTCTGCCTTCACAACCCTCTTCAGAACAACAATGAGGCAGGTAACCACTCAGGTGAAGAGCGAAGGACTCTGCCTTCACAACCCTCTTCAGAAGAACAATGAGGCAGGTAACCACTCACCTGGAGAGCGAAGGACTCTGTCTTCACAACCCTCTTCAGAAGAACAATGAGGCAGGTAACCACTCAGCTGCAGAGCGAAGGACTCTGCCTTCACAACCCTCTTCAGAAGAACAATGAGGCAGGTAACCACTCACCTGGAGAGCGAAGGACTCTGCCTTCACAACCCTCTTCAGAAGAACAATGAGGCAGGTAACCACTCACCTGCAGAGCGAAGGACTCTGTCTTCACAACCCTCTTCAGAAGAACAATGGGGCAGGTAACCACTCACCTGGAGAGCGAAGGACTCTGTCTTCACAACCCTCTTCAGAAGAACAATGAGGCAGGTAACCACTCACCTGCAGAGCGAAGGACTCTGCCTTCACAACCCTCTTCAGAAGAACAATGAGGCAGGTAACCACTCACCTGGAGAGCGAAGGACTCTGCCTTCACAACCCTCTCCAGAAGAACAATGAGGCAGGTAACCACTCACCTGCAGAGCGAAGGACTCTGCCTTCACAACCCTCTCCAGAAGAACAATGAGGCAGGTAACCACTCACCTGCAGAGCGAAGGACTCTGCCTTCACAACCCTCTTCAGAAGAACAATGAGGCAGGTAACCACTCACCTGGAGAGCGAAGGACTCTGCCTTCACAACCCTCTTCAGAAGAACAATGAGGCAGGTAACCACTCACCTGCAGAGCGAAGGACTCTGTCTTCACAACCCTCTTCAGAAGAACAATGAGGCAGGTAACCACTCACCTGCAGAGCGAAGGACTCTGCCTTCACAACCCTCTTCAGAAGAACAATGAGGCAGGTAACCACTCACCTGCAGAGCGAAGGACTCTGCCTTCACAACCCTCTTCAGAAGAACAATGAGGCAGGTAACCACTCACCTGGAGAGCCAAGGACTCTGTCTTCACAATCCTCTTCAGAAGAACAATGAGGCAGGTAACCACTCACCTGGAGAGCGAAGGACTCTTGTCTTCACAACCCTCTTCAGAAGAACAATGAGGCAGGTAACCACTCACCTGGAGAGCGAAGGACTCTGTCTTCACAACCCTCTTCAGAAGAACAATGAGGCAGGTAACCACTCACCTGGAGAGCGAAGGACTCTGCCTTCACAACCCTCTTCAGAAGAACAATGAGGCAGGTAACCACTCACCTGGAGAGCGAAGGACTCTGCCTTCACAATCCTCTTCAGAAGAACAATGAGGCAGGTAACCACTCACCTGGAGAGTGAAGGACTCTGCCTTCACAACCCTCTTCAGAAGAACAATGAGGCAGGTAACCACTCACCTGCAGAGCGAAGGACTCTGCCTTCACAACCAACTTCAGAAGAACAATGAGGCAGGTAACCACTCACCTGCAGAGCGAAGGACTCTGTCTTCACAATCCTCTTCAGAAGAACAATGAGGCAGGTAACCACTCACCTGCAGAGCGAAGGACTCTGCCTTCACAACCCTCTTCAGAAGAACAATGAGGCAGGTAACCACTCACCTGCAGAGCGAAGGACTCTGTCTTCACAATCCTCTTCAGAAGAACAAACCCTTCGTTTGTTACGTTGACATAACTGCTGTACTGCACCTCATATCTTATGTCTGGGTTTACACCCTAAAACACACACACACAAGCTGATTAAAGTTGTGTGTCAGTGTTTCAAATCCCACACAGAACAGAAGCGTAGCTACCCACAATTGCAGGTAATTGTGTCATTTCTAGGACTTTCACGGTGCCAGACGAGTATGTCTCTACTGTATATGAGACGTGACATTACATTTAGAGGTCCCATGAACAAACACAGACTGAGATTGTAAGACAAGTGTCTGCTAAAATGATTCAAATGTAAATGTTGATCCCTTTTGACTCTTACGGTGGCAAAGTCCTCGTCTCTGGCCCTGACCCTGAAGGGTCTGTTGGAGGTTCTGTCTCGTAGGATCATGGTCTCTGGGACTGAGTTACTGTAGATGTAACCTTCATAACGCTCCTTCTCAAACCGCGGAGGGTTCCTGCTCTTCCTCAGCACCTCGATGGTGACCTGAGTCACCGCAAACTGGTCCCTGTTGGTAACCTGGGAGGCCTGGGAGAGATGGGAGAGATTGGAGAGATGGGAGAGATGGAGAGATGGGAGAGAGGGAGAGATGGGAGAGATTGGAGAGATGGAGAGATGGGAGATTGGAGAGATGGAGAGAGGGAGAGATGGGAGAGAGGGAGAGATGGGAGAGAGGGAGAGATGGAAGAGATGGAAGAGATGGAGAGATGGGAGAGAGGGAGAGATGGGAGAGAGGGAGAGATGGGAGAGAGGGAGAGAGGGAGAGATTTGAGAGATGGAGAGAGGGAGAGATGGGAGAGAGGGAGAGATGGAAGAAAGGGAGAGATGGGAGAGATTGGAGAGATGGAAGAGAGGAAGAGATGGAGAGATGGGAGAGATTGGAGAGATGGAGAGAGGGAGAGATGGAAGAGATGGAAGAGATGGAGAGATAGGAGAGAGTATTGTCCATCTCCAGTCCCCGAGGGCCTAGTGTCTGCAGGTTATCACTCCGCCCCCTTGTGATTAAGGTCATTGATTGGTTAGGAACTCCTGTTGTGGAAATTCTAACCTAGTGAGAAAGACTTTGTTAATTCTTCAAACAGTTTACCTTTATTTAATAAGAATTGCAGTAATGTAGCTGGTCGATCCCAACACTCTGAAGTGTGCTGCCGAGAGCTCAATCATACAGAGAATACAGAGGCCTTTTACAGCAAAGATACAACCCCTTGGTCTATATGACAAACAACAGATGTGTGGAATGGGTCAGAAGGTGAGGCTTGGTCTATGAGAAAGGAGCCAGATAGCATTTGCTGTGAAGACTGTTCAAATTGTATAGAAACCAGGGTTTGGCCCCATCATGATCTCACTATTTATAAAGGCAACATCTAATGGACTCTATGTGCCATTAACACAAACCTTTTTTTATTTAAGTAGGCAAGTCAGCTATGACCACATTCTTATTTACAATGACGGCCTAGGAACAGTGGGTTAACTGCCTTGTTCAGGGGCAGAACAACAGATTTTTACCTTGTCAGCTCAGGGATTCAATCTAGCAACCTTTTGGTTACTGGTCCAACGATCTAACCACTAGTCTACCTGCTGCCCACAAAACTTGTTCTAGTTCCTGAGTATCATCATTATCATCAAAATGTCATTTGGTAACGCATATACGTTGGCCAAATAGATGAGGATCAGATTCCCTCTCAGGATCAGAGGGTTCCTCCTCTCCATTCAGCAGGGACATGATGAGAAGAACCTGGTCTTAGGGGCCAAACCCTGCTTTCTATACAATGGGAACAGTCTTCACAACAAACGCTATCTGGCTGGGGGGGATACTGTTCCAATCGTATAGAAAGTAGGGTTAGTTACAACCTGGGGAATAGTTACAGGGGAGAGAAGAGGAGATGAATGAACCAATTGTGAGCTGGGGATGATTAGGTGACCATGATGGTATGAAGGCCATTGGGAATTTAGTCAGGACACCGGGGTTATCACGCCTACTCTTATGATAAGTGCCATGGTATCTTTAGTGACCACAGAGCGTCAGGACACCTGTTTAACGTCCCATCTGAAAGACGGCACCCTACACAGGGCAATGTCCCCAATCACTGCCCTGGGGTATAGGGATATATTTTCTTAGACCAGAGGAAAGAGTGCCACCTTCTGGCCCTCCAGCACCACTTCCAGCAGCATCTGGACTCCCATCCAGGGACCAACCCTGCTTAGCTTCAGAAGCAAGCCAGCAACATCTGGTCTCCCATCCAGGGACCGACCAGGACCAACCCCGCTTAGCTTCAGAAGCAAGCCAGCAGCATCTGGTCTCCCATCCAGGGACCGACCAGGACCAACCCCGCTTAGCTTCAGAAGCAAGCCAGCAGCATCTGGTCTCCCATCCAGGGACCAACCAGGACCAACCCTGCTTAGTTTCAGAAGCAAGCCAGCAGTGGGATGCAGGGTGGTATGCAGGGTGGTATGCAGGGTGGTATGCTGGTGGTATGCTGGGTGGTATGCAGGGTGGTATGCAGGGTGGTATGCTGGGTGGTAGGCAGGGTGGTATGCAGGGTGGTATGCTGGGTGGTATGCAGGGTGGTATGCAGGGTGATATGCATGGTGGGATGCAGGGTGGTATGCAGGGTGGTATGCAGGGTGATATGCATGGTGGGATGCAGGGTGGTATGCAGGGTGGTATGCAGGGTGGTATGCTGGGTGGTATGCTGGGTGGTATGCAGGGTGGTATGCTGGGTGGTATGCAGGGTGGTATGTCTCCTGTGACAGACTGTTCATATAAATACCAAATAGCATGACCAGCACACGCAAGATTTAGTTCTGGGTTTCCAGATTACTATGTGAAAAACTAGATAAACTATGTGAAAAACTAGATAAACTATGTCATAAACTAGATAAACTATGTCATGAACTAGAATTCTTCTCAAACACAAATAAGATCAGATCAAGTCACCACAATGTATTTTATATTAGTGACTTTTAGAAATATATTTTAGAAAATGTATAGCTACTTTATGAACTATATGTTTATAAAAATGTAGTTTGAAACCCAAAATTATGTTCTAGTTAGATGATCTCATTCATCATCATTTGAAAAGATCCATGATCTGAAGATCAATTTCAATGTTGAACACAATCAGAGCTTTCAATCGATTATATGCCAAAATAAGTAATTGAGTGCACAGATGGAAATGCAGATTGAAAAGACATCTCTTACCAGGACAGTGAGGGTTATTGGGCCTGCTATGTCTGCTGCTTTGGCCATGGAGATGTTTCCCGTCTCCTCATCGATCTGGAAGATGCTGCCTTCATTCCCTGGGAGGGGAAAGATACACAAACCGTGAAGTCAAGATCAGTCTGCTATGAGATACAGAGGAGGAACCGTGAAGTCAAGATCAGTCTGCTATGAGATACAGAGGAGAAACCGTGAAGTCAAGATCAGTCTGCTATGAGATACAGAGGAGGAACCGAGAAGTCAAGATCAGTCTGCTATGAGATACAGAGGAGAAACCGTGAAGTCAAGATCAGTCTGCTATGAGATACAGAGGAGGAACCGTGAAGTCAAGATCAGTCTGCTATGAGATACAGAGGAGAAACCGTGAAGTCAAGATCAGTCTGCTATGAGATACAGAGGAGAAACCGGTATGATGATATCTGATCAATTATGATATATTTTAATAATATAGAAAACTTTGTGGTCGTACGCACATCCTTATAAAAAACGTTGATGCTCAGCTGATAATGTAAAGAGAACAGGAAGTCCCTGACATTGTATATGCTCCCAATTACCACCTTTACTGGCAGCGTCTCCATCTTCATAAGGTAAAATACATCTTACTGTGAGGAGAACATTAAAACAAGATTACTGTGGAGAGAACATTAAAACTAGATTACTGTGAGGAGAACATCAACACTAGATAACTGTGGAGAGAACATCAACACTAGATAACTGTGAGGAGAACATTAAAACTAGATAACTGTGAGGAGAACATCAACACTAGATAACTGTGAGGAGAACATCAACACTAGATAACTGTGAGGAGAACATCAACACTAGATTACTGTGAGGAGAACATCAACACTAGATAACTGTGAGGAGAACATCAACACTAGATTACTGTGAGGAGAACATCAACACTAGATAACTGTGAGGAGAACATTAAAACTAGATTACTGTGAGGAGAACATCAACACTAGATAACTGTGAGGAGAACATTAAAACTAGATTACTGTGGGGAGAACATCAACACTAGATAACTGTGAGGAGAACATCAACACTAGATAACTGTGAGGAGAACATCAACACTAGATTACTGTGAGGAGAACATCAACACTAGATAACTGTGAGGAGAACATCAACACTAGATAACTGTGAGGAGAACATCAACACTAGATAACTGTGAGGAGAACATCAACACTAGATAACTGTGAGGAGAACATCAACACTAGATTACTGTGAGGAGAACATCAACACTAGATTACTGTGAGGAGAACATTAAAACTAGATTACTGTGAGGAGAACATCAACACTAGATAACTGTGAGGAGAACATTAAAACTAGATTACTGTGAGGAGAACATCAACACTAGATTACTGTGAGGAGAACATCAACACTAGATTACTGTGAGGAGAACATCAACACTAGATAACTGTGAGGAGAACATCAACACTAGATAACTGTGAGGAGAACATCAACACTAGATTACTGTGAGGAGAACATCAACACTAGATTACTGTGAGGAGAACATCAACACTAGATAACTGTGAGGAGAACCTCAACACTAGATAACTGTGAGGAGAACATCAACACTAGATAACTGTGAGGAGAACATCAACACTAGATAACTGTGGAGAGAACATCAACACTAGATAACTGTGAGGAGAACATCAACACTAGATAACTGTGAGGAGAACATCAACACTAGATAACTGTGAGGAGAACATCAACACTAGATTACTGTGAGGAGAACATCAACACTAGATTACTGTTAGGAGAACATTAAAACTAGATTACTGTGAGGAGAACATCAACACTAGATTACTGTGAGGAGAACATCAACACTAGATAACTGTGAGGAGAACATCAACACTAGATTACTGTGAGGAGAACATCAACACTAGATTACTGTGAGGAGAACATCAACACTAGATAACTGTGGGGAGAACATCAACACTAGATTACTGTGAGGAGAACATCAACACTAGATTACTGTGAGGAGAACATCAACACTAGATTACTGTTAGGAGAACATCAACACTAGATAACTGTGAGGAGAACATCAACACTAGATAACTGTGAGGAGAACATTAAAACTAGATTACTGTGAGGAGAACATCAACACTAGATTACTGTGAGGAGAACATTAAAACTAGATTACTGTGAGGAGAACATCAACACTAGATAACTGTGAGGAGAACATCAACACTAGATTACTGTGAGGAGAACATCAACACTAGATAACTGTGGAGAGAACATCAACACTAGATAACTGTGAGGAGAACATTAAAACTAGATTGCTGTGAGGAGAACATCAACACTAGATAACTGTGAGGAGAACATCAACACTAGATAACTGTGAGGAGAACATCAACACTAGATAACTGTGAGGAGAACATTAAAACTAGATTGCTGTGAGGAGAACATCAACACTAGATTACTGTGAGGAGAACATCAACACTAGATAACTGTGAGGAGAACATCAACACTAGATAACTGTGAGGAGAACATCAACACTAGATAACTGTGAGGAGAACATCAACACTAGATAACTGTGAGGAGAACATCAACACTAGATAACTGTGAGGAGAACATCAACACTAGATAACTGTGAGGAGAACATCAACACTAGATTACTGTGAGGAGAACATCAACACTAGATTACTGTGAGGAGAACATCAACACTAGATAACTGTGGAGAGAACATCAACACTAGATAACTGTGAGGAGAACCTCAACACTAGATAACTGTGGAGAGAACATTACATCTAGATAACTGTGAGGAGAACATCAACACTAGATTACTGTGAGGAGAACATCAACACTAGATAACTGTGGAGAGAACATCAACACTAGATAACTGTGAGGAGAACATCAACACTAGATAACTGTGAGGAGAACATCAACACTAGATAACTGTGAGGAGAACATCAACACTAGATTACTGTGAGGAGAACATCAACACTAGATAACTGTGAGGAGAACATCAACACTAGATAACTGTGAGGAGAACATCAACACTAGATAACTGTGAGGAGAACATCAACACTAGATAACTGTGAGGAGAACCTCAACACTAGATAACTGTGAGGAGAACATTAAAACTAGATTACTGTGAGGAGAACATCAACACTAGATAACTGTGAGGAGAACATCAACACTAGATAACTGTGAGGAGAACATCAACACTAGATTACTGTTAGGAGAACATCAACACTAGATAACTGTGAGGAGAACATTAAAACTAGATTACTGTGAGGAGAACATCAACACTAGATAACTGTGAGGAGAACATCAACACTAGATAACTGTGAGGAGAACATCAACACTAGATAACTGTGAGGAGAACATTAAAACTAGATTACTGTGAGGAGAACATCAACACTAGATAACTGTGAGGAGAACATCAACACTAGATAACTGTGAGGAGAACATCAACACTAGATTACTGTGAGGAGAACATCAACACTAGATAACTGTGAGGAGAACATCAACACTAGATAACTGTGAGGAGAACATCAACACTAGATAACTGTGAGGAGAACATCAACACTAGATTACTGTGAGGAGAACATCAACACTAGATAACTGTGGAGAGAACATCAACACTAGATAACTGTGAGGAGAACATCAACACTAGATAACTGTGGAGAGAACATCAACACTAGATAACTGTGAGGAGAACATCAACACTAGATAACTGTGAGGAGAACATCAACACTAGATAACTGTGAGGAGAACATCAACACTAGATAACTGTGAGGAGAACATTAAAACTAGATTACTGTGAGGAGAACATCAACACTAGATAACTGTGGAGAGAACATCAACACTAGATTACTGTGAGGAGAACATCAACACTAGATAACTGTGGAGAGAACATCAACACTAGATAACTGTGAGGAGAACATCAACACTAGATAACTGTGAGGAGAACATCAACACTAGATAACTGTGAGGAGAACATCAACACTAGATAACTGTGAGGAGAACATTAAAACTAGATTACTGTGAGGAGAACATCAACACTAGATAACTGTGAGGAGAACATCAACACTAGATAACTGTGAGGAGAACATCAACACTAGATAACTGTGAGGAGAACATTAAAACTAGATTACTGTGAGGAGAACATCAACACTAGATAACTGTGAGGAGAACATCAACACTAGATAACTGTGGAGAGAACATCAACACTAGATAACTGTGAGGAGAACATCAACACTAGATAACTGTGAGGAGAACATCAACACTAGATAACTGTGGAGAGAACATCAACACTAGATAACTGTTAGGAGAACATTAACACTAGATTACTGTGAGGAGAACATTAACACTAGATAACTGTGAGGAGAACATCAACACTAGATAACTGTGAGGAGAACATCAACACTAGATAACTGTGGAGAGAACATCAACACTAGATAACTGTGAGGAGAACATCAACACTAGATAACTGTGAGGAGAACATCAACACTAGATAACTGTGAGGAGAACATCAACACTAGATAACTGTGGAGAGAACATCAACACTAGATAACTGTGAGGAGAACATTAAAACTAGATTACTGTGAGGAGAACATCAACACTAGATAACTGTTAGGAGAACATCAACACTAGATAACTGTGAGGAGAACCTCAACACTAGATAACTGTGAGGAGAACATCAACACTAGATTACTGTGAGGAGAACATCAACATTAGATAACTGTGAGGAGAACATCAACACTAGATTACTGTGAGGAGAACATCAACACTAGATTACTGTGAGGAGAACATCAACACTAGATTACTGTGAGGAGAACCTCAACACTAGATTACTGTTAGGAGAACATCAACACTAGATAACTGTGAGGAGAACCTCAACACTAGATAACTGTGAGGAGAACATCAACACTAGATTACTGTGAGGAGAACCTCAACACTAGATTACTGTTAGGAGAACATCAACACTAGATAACTGTGAGGAGAACATCAACACTAGATTACTGTGAGGAGAACATCAACACTAGATAACTGTGAGGAGAACATCAACACTAGATAACTGTGAGGAGAACATTAAAACTAGATTACTGTGAGGAGAACATCAACACTAGATAACTGTGAGGAGAACATTAAAACTAGATTACTGTTGGGAGAACATTAAAACTAGATTACTGTGAGGAGAACATCAACACTAGATTACTGTTAGGAGAACATCAACACTAGATAACTGTGAGGAGAACATCAACACTAGATAACTGTGAGGAGAACATCAACACTAGATAACTGTGAGGAGAACATCAACACTAGATTACTGTGAGGAGAACATCAACACTAGATTACTGTGAGGAGAACATCAACACTAGATTACTGTGAGGAGAACATCAACACTAGATAACTGTGAGGAGAACATCAACACTAGATTACTGTGAGGAGAACATTAAAACTAGATTACTGTGAGGAGAACATCAACACTAGATAACTGTGAGGAGAACATCAACACTAGATTACTGTGAGGAGAACATCAACACTAGATAACTGTGAGGAGAACATCAACACTAGATTACTGTGAGGAGAACATCAACACTAGATAACTGTGAGGAGAACATCAACACTAGATTACTGTGAGGAGAACATTAAAACTAGATTACTGTGAGGAGAACATCAACACTAGATTACTGTGAGGAGAACATCAACACTAGATAACTGTGAGGAGAACATCAACACTAGATTACTGTGAGGAGAACATTACATCTAGATTACTGTGAGGAGAACATCAACACTAGATTACTGTGAGGAGAACATCAACACTAGATTACTGTGAGGAGAACATCAACACTAGATAACTGTTAGGAGAACATCAACACTAGATAACTGTGAGGAGAACATCAACACTAGATTACTGTGAGGAGAACATTAAAACTAGATAACTGTGAGGAGAACATCAACACTAGATTACTGTGAGGAGAACATCAACACTAGATTACTGTGAGGAGAACATCAACACTAGATAACTGTGAGGAGAACATCAACACTAGATAACTGTGAGGAGAACATTAAAACTAGATAACTGTGAGGAGAACATCAACACTAGATTACTGTGAGGAGAACATCAACACTAGATAACTGTGAGGAGAACATCAACACTAGATAACTGTGAGGAGAACATTAAAACTAGATAACTGTGAGGAGAACATCAACACTAGATTACTGTGAGGAGAACATCAACACTAGATTACTGTGAGGAGAACATCAACACTAGATAACTGTGAGGAGAACATCAACACTAGATTACTGTGAGGAGAACATCAACACTAGATTACTGTGGAGAGAACATCAACACTAGATTACTGTGAGGAGAACATCAACACTAGATAACTGTGGAGAGAACATCAACACTAGATAACTGTGGAGAGAACATCAACACTAGATAACTGTGAGGAGAACATCAACACTAGATAACTGTGGAGAGAACATCAACACTAGATAACTGTGGAGAGAACATCAACACTAGATAACTGTGGAGAGAACATCAACACTAGATAACTGTGGAGAGAACATCAACACTAGATAACTGTGAGGAGAACATCAACACTAGATAACTGTGAGGAGAACATCAACACTAGATAACTGTGAGGAGAACATCAACACTAGATAACTGTGAGGAGAACATCAACACTAGATAACTGTGAGGAGAACATCAACACTAGATTACTGTGGAGAGAACATCAACACTAGATTACTGTGAGGAGAACATCAACACTAGATAACTGTGAGGAGAACATCAACACTAGATAACTGTGAGGAGAACATCAACACTAGATAACTGTGAGGAGAACATCAACACTAGATTACTGTGAGGAGAACATTAAAACTAGATTACTGTGGAGAGAACATTAAAACTAGATAACTGTGAGGAGAACATCAACACTAGATAACTGTTAGGAGAACATCAACACTAGATAACTGTGAGGAGAACATCAACACTAGATAACTGTGAGGAGAACATTAAAACTAGATTGCTGTGAGGAGAACATCAACACTAGATAACTGTGAGGAGAACATCAACACTAGATTACTGTGAGGAGAACATCAACACTAGATAACTGTGGAGAGAACATCAACACTAGATAACTGTTAGGAGAACATCAACACTAGATAACTGTGAGGAGAACATCAACATTAGATTACTGTGAGGAGAACATCAACACTAGATTACTGTGAGGAGAACATCAACACTAGATTACTGTGAGGAGAACATCAACACTAGATAACTGTGAGGAGAACATTAAAACTAGATTACTGTGAGGAGAACATCAACACTAGATAACTGTGAGGAGAACATTAAAACTAGATTACTGTGAGGAGAACATCAACACTAGATAACTGTGAGGAGAACATCAACACTAGATAACTGTGAGGAGAACCTCAACACTAGATAACTGTGGAGAGAACATCAACACTAGATTACTGTTAGGAGAACATCAACACTAGATAACTGTGGGGAGAACATTAAAACTAGATTACTGTGAGGAGAACCTCAACACTAGATAACTGTGGAGAGAACATCAACACTAGATTACTGTGAGGAGAACATTACATCTAGATAACTGTTAGGAGAACATCAACACTAGATAACTGTGGGGAGAACATTAAAACTAGATTACTGTGAGGAGAACATCAACACTAGATAACTGTGAGGAGAACCTCAACACTAGATTACTGTGAGGAGAACCTCAACACTAGATAACTGTGGGGAGAACATCAACACTAGATAACTGTGGGGAGAACATAAAGACCTGTTGTACCTCTAAGTATCCTGTAGTTGATCATCTCACTCCTGTTTCTGTCTCCATCCTTGGCGTATAACGGACCAGGCTCCAGAGATAGAGCACCGTCCTGTGGACAACAACAGACCAGGGTTCAGAGATAGAGCACCGTCCTGTGGACAACAACAGACCAGGGTTCAGAGATAAAGCACCGTCCTGTGGACAACAACAGACCAGGGTTCAGAGATAGAGCACCGTCCTGTGGACAACAACAGACCAGGCTCCAGAGATAAAGCACCGTCCTGTGGACAACAACAGACCAGGGTTCAGAGTTAAAGCCCCGTCCTGTGGACAACAACAGACCAGGCTCCAGAGATAAAGCACAGTCCTGTGGACAACAACAGACCAGGGTCCAGAGATAAAGCACAGTCCTGTGTCAACAGACCAGGGTTCAGAGATAAAGCACCGTCCTGTGGACAACGACAGACCAGGGTCCAGAGATAAAGCACCGTCCTGTGGACAACAACAGACCAGGGTCCAATACATACTGTATGTGAAATACTTGAGCTGCACCTGGTTGAGTTTGCCCTGTTTAATGGAACCAATTGAATAGTCCCAAAAGTGAAAACTCTTAAGCTAAATCAAATGCACCGCGATTTCTAAAATACACTATAAGTACTCTACAAGTGGATGTGGCACTTCTAGAAGATGTACGATGTGGACTACTGATGAAGGAGAACGGGTCAACTTTATCAACATGAAGAAGAGAAGTTCCTCTCTCTGTTCAGGTACACAGATATACTGTATCACACCTCTCTGTTCAGGTACACAGATATACTGTATCACACCTCTCTGTTCAGGTACACAGATATACTGTATCACACACCTCTCTCTGTTCAGGTACACAGATATACTGTATCACACCTCTCTGTTCAGGTACACAGATATACTGTATCACACCTCTCTGTTCAGGTACACAGATATACTGTATCACACACCTCTCTCTGTTCAGGTACACAGATATACTGTATCACACACCTCTCTCTGTTCAGGTACACAGATATACTGTATCACACCTCTCTGTTCAGGTACACAGATATACTGTATCACACCTCTCTGTTCAGGTACACAGATATACTGTATCACACACCTCTCTCTGTTCAGGTACACAGATATACTGTATCACACACCTCTCTCTGTTCAGGTACACAGATATACTGTATCACACCTCTCTGTTCAGGTACACAGATATACTGTATCACACCTCTCTGTTCAGGTACACAGATATACTGTATCACACCTCTCTGTTCAGGTACACAGATATACTGTATCACACACCTCTCTCTGTTCAGGTACACAGATATACTGTATCACACCTCTCTGTTCAGGTACACAGATATACTGTATCACACCTCTCTGTTCAGGTACACAGATATACTGTATCACACACCTCTCTCTGTTCAGGTACACAGATATACTGTATCACACACCTCTCTCTGTTCAGGTACACAGATATACTGTATCACACCTCTCTGTTCAGGTACACAGATATACTGTATCACACACCTCTCTCTGTTCAGGTACACAGATATACTGTATCACACCTCTCTGTTCAGGTACACAGATATACTGTATCACACACCTCTCTCTGTTCAGGTACACAGATATACTGTATCACACCTCTCTGTTCAGGTACACAGATATACTGTATCACACCTCTCTGTTCAGGTACACAGATATACTGTATCACACCTCTCTGTTCAGGTACACAGATATACTGTATCACACCTCTCTGTTCAGGTACACAGATATACTGTATCACACACCTCTCTCTGTTCAGGTACACAGATATACTGTATCACACCTCTCTGTTCAGGTACACAGATATACTGTATCACACCTCTCTCTGTTCAGGTACACAGATATACTGTATCACACCTCTCTGTTCAGGTACACAGATATACTGTATCACACACCTCTCTCTGTTCAGGTACACAGATATACTGTATCACACCTCTCTGTTCAGGTACACAGATATACTGTATCACACACCTCTCTCTGTTCAGGTGCACAGATATACTGTATCACACCTCTCTGTTAAGTTACACAGATATACTGTAACACACACCTCTTTCTCTGTGAGGTTGACCTTTGCCTTGTAGCCGGAGCTGACACACAGTTTGGCTATCCCCAGGTTGGTTCTGACACAGGGCTGGAACCACGGTGGACGGTTGTCAACGTCCTTCACGTTAACCGTGATGGTCACCACGGCAGTGAACGAAGGCTCGCCGGACTCAGAAACGTTATACGTGTCCTGGGAAATGGTATTAATAGATTGTCAAGGAAGGTCAAAGGGCATTGAGCTGAGGACAGCAGATCCTGGTTCTCTACTATAGGATTATGTTATTTTACAGATTCTAGTATATTTCTGGAATACTTTACATATTCTAGTATATTTATTGAATACTTTACAGATTCTAGTATATTAATTGAATATTTTACAGATTATAGTATATTTATTGAATACTTTACAGATTCTAGTATATTAATTGAATATTTTACAGATTCTAGTATATTTCTTGAATACTTTACAGATTCTAGTATATTTCTTGAATACTTCACAGATTATAGTATATTTATTGAATACTTCACAGATTCTAGTATATTTCTTGAATACTTTACAGATTCTAGTATATTTCTTGAATACTTCACAGATTATAGTATATTTATTGAATACTTCACAGATTCTAGTATATTTCTTGAATATTTTACAGATTCTAGTATATTTCTAGAATACTTTACATATTCTAGTATATTTATTGAATACTTCACAGATTCTAGTATATTTCTTGAATACTTTACAGATTCTAGTATATTTCTTGAATATTTTACAGATTCTAGTATATTTCTAGAATACTTTACAGATTCTAGTATATTTATTGAATACTTCACAGATTATAGTATATTTATTGAATACTTTACAGATTCTAGTATATTTCTGGAATACTTCACAGATTCTAGTATATTTATTGAATACTTTACAGATTCTAGTATATTTCTAGAATACTTGGTAATCCCATTTGACATAAACAGTAGGGCAGAATGTAAACAACAGTATACCTGTACATGTAAGACCAGGGAGATCTTTTGGACGGAGTCGTAGTCGATGATGTTTTGCACCAGTATGTTGGGGGTGTTGGCATTCTCCAGTCGTAGATACCTGTTCTGGTGACACCAACAATGACAAACGTGTTTAATCTTCTAACTGCTGAGCAATGATTTGACTGAACCTTTATTTATACCAGGTTTGTCTTGTTGAGATAAAAAAAAATATCTATCTATTTTTCAGGAGAGACCTGGACCAAGACAGCAGCATCAACAGATCAGTGATAGTGTTCATCTGTGATGGAGGGAATGTCTTACCGTGGCTGACTCTAAACGATAGTACAGTGGCTCAGAGTCAATGTCTGTGGCCTCTATCCGACCAACACTGGTGTTCACAGGAGTCAGCTGTGGGAGAGAGAGGGCTCAGAGTCAATGTCTGTGGCCTCTATCCGACCAACACTGGTGTTCACAGGAGTCAGCTGTGGGAGAGAGGGCTCAGAGTCAATGTCTGTGGCCTCTATCCGACCAACACTGGTGTTCACAGGAGTCAGCTGTGGGAGAGAGAGGGCTCAGAGTCAATGTCTGTGGCCTCTATCCGACCAACACTGGTGTTCACAGGAGTCAGCTGTGGGAGAGAGAGGGCTCAGAGTCAATGTCTGTGGCCTCTATCCGACCAACACTGGTGTTCACAGGAGTCAGCTGTGGGAGAGAGAGGGCTCAGAGTCAATGTCTGTGGCCTCTATCCGACCAACACTGGTGTTCACAGGAGTCAGCTGTGGGAGAGAGGGCTCAGAATCAATGTCTGTGGCCTCTATCCGACCAACACTGGTGTTCACAGAAGTCAGCTGTGGGAGAGAGAGGGCTCAGAGTCAATGTCTGTGGCCTCTATCCGACCAACACTGGTGTTCACAGAAGTCAGCTGTGGGAGAGAGAGGGCTCAGAGTCAACATATTATATTACAGTAAGTTACTTCATGGAAATGTACTGATATGGAAAGTTTATTCATACAAACTGATGTGGTATTGTATGAAGGGTGCAAGTAGTTAATTACTATTGTCATCATAACATAGTCACCATGGTATTGTTGGGCCCACGGAGAAGTGTCTAATGCTGTTAGGTACATAGTAAATAGAAGAAGGTCTCACCTCGTTCACCTGGAGAACGTAATGACTCTGAGCGAAGTTTGGAGGATTATCGTTCACATTTTCAATGAAAACTTCCACAGACACGTTCACCTTAGAAAAGAGTGAATCGTTACTAGTTGGCATTTTATAGAATCTACTTATTTTTTAGAGTTGAAGACTTGATGCGAAAGCATGTTGATATTTTACACATTGAACTTCTTCACCCATAGAGAGCAGAAATATGGTTTGACCTTTGACAGGCACAGCCCAGAAACAGAGAGACCAACCGATGCTTAGGATTCCAGAGCCCTATTCCCTATACAGTGTACTACTATAGACCAGAGCCCTATTCCCTATTCCCTATATAGTGGTACTACTATAGACCAGAGCCCTATTCCCTATATAGTGGTACTACTATAGACCAGAGCCCTATTCCCTATATAGTGTACTACTATAGACCAGAGCCCTATTCCCTATTCCCTATATAGTGGTACTACTATAGACCAGAGCCCTATTCCCTATATAGTGGTACTACTATAGACCAGAGCCCTATTCCCTATATAGTGAACTACTATAGACCAGAGCCCTATTCCCTATATAGTGGTACTACTATAGACCAGAGCCCTATTCCCTATTCCCTATACAGTGTACTACTATAGACCAGAGCCCTATTCCCTATATAGTGGTACTACTATAGACCAGAGCCCTATTCCCTATATAGTGAACTACTATAGACCAGAGCCCTATTCCCTATATAGTGGTACTACTATAGACCAGAGCCCTATTCCCTATATAGTGGTACTACTACAGACCAGAGCACTATTCCCTATATAGTGGTACTACTATAGACCAGAGCCCTATTCCCTATATAGTGGTACTACTATAGACCAGAGCCCTATTCCCTATATAGTGGTACTACTATAGACCAGAGCCCTATTCCCTATGTATAGTGGCACTACTACAGACCAGAGCCCTATTACCTATATACTTTAGACCAGAGCCCTAAGGTACAATTTGGGACATAACCCATGACCATGAGACATGTCATCACTACTACTCACTGATCTGGAGCCAGTTCTGTTGCAGCGCACCCTGACCCACAGCCCCATGACTATGAGACATGTCATCACTACTACTCACTGATCTGGAGCCAGTTCTGTTGCAGCGCACCCTGACCCACAGAGCATCATCCACACGGGGCAGAGACTAGGAAACGAACACAAATGCATCAACTGTTATTTCACACCTTAGACAGAATGCCTCATTGTCCCTCGACCTTTCGTTTGACCTTTCTTTTTTGTCAATGGAAAAATGACCTTTGACCCCTGTAACTGAGTCAGTTCATGGCAACGTTCCAGGCCAACTACTTTGCAGTCGGCCATGCAAGCCATATCTCACAACACTACCTGAACTTGTCCAAGAAGAAAACACAGTTTTAAAATACATGCACTTTGTGACATGTTAAAAATGGCTATGGATGTTAAGTTCTGACGCTGTATGTATAAAGTATCTCAGAGTAGGAGTTCTGATCCAGGATCAGCACCCCCAGCTTGTATTCTTTGCATTCTACAAAGCAAAACTGATCCTAGATCAGCTTGATACATTGCCCCTAGAGCTCTCACCTCAAAGTCCAGTCCTCTCTTGGCGATGAGGTCCGTCCCCCGCAGGTAGAAAGCCTCCGCAGGGTTCTCCGTGACGGTCAGCTGAACATCATCACTACAGGTGATTCTGGCTACTAGAACGTCCACAGTGCTGTTCTCTTTTATAGACACAGGGTCAGGAGAAACTGTGCAGACTGAGAGAGATGTCAAACAGACACAGGTACAGGGGTCAGGAGAAACTGTACAGACTGAGAGAGATGTCAAACAGACACAGGTACAGGGGTCAGGAGAAACTGTACAGACTGAGAGAGATGTCAAACAGACACAGATACAGGGGTCAGGAGAAACTTTACAGACTGAGAGAGATGTGAAACAGACACAGATACAGGGGTCAGGAGAAACTGTACAGACTGAGAGAGATGTGAAACAGACACAGATACAGGGGTCAGGAGAAACTGTACAGACTGAGAGAGATGTGAAACAGACACAGATACAGGGGTCAGGAGAAACTGTACAGACTGAGAGAGATGTGAAACAGACACAGATACAGGGGTCAGGAGAAACTGTACAGACTGAGAGAGATGTGAAACAGACACAGATACAGGGGTCAGGAGAAACTGTACAGACTGAGAGAGATGTGAAACAGACACAGATACAGGGGTCAGGAGAAACTGTACATACTGAGAGAGATGTGAAACAGACACAGGTACAGGGGTCAGGAGAAACTGTACAGACTGAGAGAGATGTGAAACAGACACAGATACAGGGGTCAGGAGAAACTGTACAGACTGAGAGAGATGTCAAACAGACACAGATACAGGGGTCAGGAGAAACTGTGCAGACTGAGAGAGATGTGAAACAGACACAGATACAGGGGTCAGGAGAAACTGTGCAGACTGAGATAGATGTGAAACAGACACAGGTACAGGGGTCAGGAGAAACTGTACAGACTGAGAGAGATGTCAAACAGACACAGATACAGGGGTCAGGAGAAACTGTACAGACTGAGAGAGATGTGAAACAGACACAGATACAGGGGTCAGGAGAAACTGTACAGACTGAGAGAGATGTCAAACAGACACAGGTACAGGGGTCAGGAGAAACTGTACAGACTGAGAGAGATGTGAAACAGACACAGGTACAGGGGTCAGGAGAAACTGTACAGACTGAGAGAGATGTGAAACAGACACAGATACAGGGGTCAGGAGAAACTGTACAGACTGAGAGAGATGTGAAACAGACACAGATACAGGGGTCAGGAGAAACTGTACAGACTGAGAGAGATGTGAAACAGACACAGATACAGGGGTCAGGAGAAACTGTACAGACTGAGAGAGATGTGAAACAGACACAGATACAGGGGTCAGGAGAAACTGTACAGACTGAGAGAGATGTGAAACAGAAACAGATACAGGGGTCAGGAGAAACTGTACAGACTGAGAGAGATGTGAAACAGACACAGATACAGGGGTCAGGAGAAACTGTACAGACTGAGAGAGATGTGAAACAGAAACAGATACAGGGGTCAGGAGAAACTGTACAGACTGAGAGAGATGTCAAACAGACACAGATACAGGGGTCAGGAGAAACTGTACAGACTGAGAGAGATGTGAAACAGACACAGATACAGGGGTCAGGAGAAACTGTACAGACTGAGAGAGATGTGAAACAGACACAGATACAGGGGTCAGGAGAAACTGTACAGACTGAGAGAGATGTGAAACAGACACAGATACAGGGGTCAGGAGAAACTGTACAGACTGAGAGAGATGTGAAACAGACACAGGTACAGGGGTCTGGAGAAACTGTACAGACTGAGAGAGATGTGAAACAGACACAGGTACAGGGGTCAGGAGAAACTGTACAGACTGAGAGAGATGTGAAACAGACACAGATACAGGGGTCAGGAGAAACTGTACAGACTGAGAGAGATGTGAAACAGACACAGATACAGGGGTCAGGAGAAACTTTACAGACTGAGAGAGATGTGAAACAGACACAGATACAGGGGTCAGGAGAAACTTTACAGACTGAGAGAGATGTGAAACAGACACAGATACAGGGGTCAGGAGAAACTGTACAGACTGAGAGAGATGTGAAACAGACACAGGTACAGGGGTCTGGAGAAACTGTACAGACTGAGAGAGATGTGAAACAGACACAGATACAGGGGTCAGGAGAAACTGTACAGACTGAGAGAGATGTGAAACAGACACAGGTACAGGGGTCTGGAGAAACTGTACAGACTGAGAGAGATGTGAAACAGACACAGATACAGGGGTCAGGAGAAACTTTACAGACTGAGAGAGATGTCAAACAGACACAGGTACAGGGGTCTGGAGAAACTGTACAGACTGAGAGAGATGTGAAACAGACACAGATACAGGGGTCAGGAGAAACTGTACAGACTGAGAGATGTGATGATGAGAAAGGAGGTGAAACAGATACAGATTAAGGGTTGGGGTTCTATTTACATTCAGTTCATTCAGAAAGTACAAGACATTGGAATTGGCTGAATTTGAAAATGGATTGACCTCAGACATGCACACAAACAACAACAAACTATGGTGAAGGATACACTGTATTAATGGAGGTGTAGTGGAGGAGGTGTGTCTACAGATACACTGTATTAATGGAGGTGTGGTGGAGGAGGCGTGTCTACAGATACACTGCATTAATGAAGGTGTAGTGGAGGAGGTGTGTCTACAGATACACTGTATTAATGGAGGTGTAGTGGAGGAGGTGTGTCTACAGATACACTGCATTAATGAAGGTGTAGTGGAGGAGGTGTGTCTACAGATACACTGTATTAATGGAGGTGTGGTGGAGGAGGTGTGTCTACAGATACACTGTATTAATGAAGGTGTGGTGGAGGAGGTGTGTCTACAGATACACTGCATTAATGAAGGTGTAGTGGAGGAGGTGTATCTACACCCTATTCTGACCTCGACTTAATTCCCTCAGAATTCCACCACCTTTATGCGCCAGGAAACCATGAATAAGGTCTAGCGAACCTGTCAGTTCCAAGTGGAACTATAAATAGCACCATTCTCCACGCACTGTAATTCACAACCTGATCAGAGCTATTGATCAGAGCTATTGATCAGAGCTATTGATAAGAGCTATTGATAAGAGCTATTGATAAGAGCTATTGATAAGAGTTATTGATAAGAGCCATTGATAAGAGCTAGGTAAATGAGTAATCCGTTTGGACAAGGGGATTGTAAATAGAAATGACACTTAGCTTTAGATTTATTTTACCTAATAATCGCAAGACAAATGTGAAACCAGTCATAAGGCAACAAACTGAAGCATTTCAACCTATCAACTTTCCCACAATAAAGTTTATGAAAGGCTGTGTCATTATGCAGAATTTAAATGACCTTTTAAAATGACCTTTTAACTTGCGGGGATGTGCACTCTCGAATGTCTTAATTATAGGCTACCCCGACTTTCTCTATCTCCTATTTCTATCACGTTAAATAATAGCCATTATCAGTATCGACAGTCTGTAGGCGTAATAAACACACTAAAATTAAACTGTTAGTTCCATTCATTTGGTATATAGCCGACATTACCATTCCATTTAATTCCGTTGTTTCGTTAACCTTAATTTGCCTCCTCTATGAACGCCGTCGTGGCTTTGTGGTTGTTGCTGAGGATCATTAGTGACGGAGGATGACGGACCCGTAGGACCCGTAGGCGTTACCCGCAAGGTGGGAGACCCACGAGGTGTGGGTGCACACGCTCCTGTCATCGATGTCTATATTTTATTTTGTATAATAAATCATTTTGAGAGTAACCCTCCAACAAGTCATTCATTAACCTTTTTAATGTCCATATGTACTAGAGAGCTAAGTGATTGTTTGTTTATTGGGCTTCAGGAATGTGACTGAAAAGGTGAAAATTAAAAAATTAACTGATTGAAAGTATAAGGGGGTATCGGTGAATATATGTCGTGGTCAAGACTACGACGGCGCCAGTGTTAATGAGCGGAGTTTACTCAGGTGTTCAACAGCGCATATCAGACCCAGAGCTTAATGCTTCATATGTAGTTCTTAATGAGTTTCAATTTAGAAAACAGATCTCTCCGCAGAAGCAACAAATACAGGGAAGGTAAACAAAAACCTGCTTGGTTGCCATAGCAACATCAGGGAACATGGGCAGAACGGAGTTGTTCTTCAAATACAGTAATTATCTTCTATTCTGTGCCGTCTTTAATTAATTGAGCCTCGCATTCTCCTTAATTCCCGCTCTCAACACGTTACGGAAAGAGATGAAGTCTATAGGAAGCTCTTGGGACAGGTCGTCTGGGTACTGGAAAGTCCATACATTTGCAGATGCGAACAGACCATCATCTTTAGCAGACAACAGTTTCGTTCATAGGCTACTGGCGAACCGGAGTTTGAGTTGTGTGGTTACAATATCAACGGTCCCTTATCTCTGGTATATCTTGGCATCCATCAGTCAACAATTCATTTGAATTATGTGCAGCGCAATTGACATATAATGGCCAATGTCTCAGGAATGTCTGGGTTTGCAATACTCAGCATAGAAAACATTTGGGTCGGCAAATTGGGCCTACAGGCCGTGATGGATTAAATTGGATTTTAATTCAATTTAATTTAGCCCATTTGTTAAGGCTATTAGCCAGACAAAAACCCGTGGAGTTCAACCATAAAGTGTCTGAAAGTACAGTATCCTCAAGCAGACTACTTCCCCCCTTATTGTTAGGCTATTTGAGATGTTACTTTGATAAGAAGTTAATAAATACTGTGTATAGCTATAGATAGTACACTGCATAATGAAACAATCCCTAGTAAACTAGTGTTTTGAGGGTGACTGACTCTATTTTTTGTCATTAATTGACTGGTTTTACGCACAACAACGTTCTATTCAAGATGGGAGAGAGCGCGAGGACGGCTCATGTCATGCAGGTTCAGGAAGCCTATACAGGACAGTTGTATATCCTATGAAAAACAATATATATATATATATTGGTAGCTGATCAGTATGCTGCTGCAACAAACATTTATTTTAGAATCTGCAATATTTCAATTCCGAACTTTATTGACTTAACAAGTAATTACATTATTGCCACTGTGTAGTGGTGTAAAGTACTTAAGTCGTATTTTGGGGAATCTGTACTGTAATATTTTTTCTATTTTTTGACTACTTTTGCTTTTACTTCACTACATTCCTAAAGAAAATGATGTACTTTTTACTCCATACATTTTCCCTGACACCCAAAAGTACGAGTTACAATTTGAGTGCTTAGCAGGACAGGAAAACGGTAAAATTCACACACTCATCAAGAGAACGTCCCTGGTCGTCCCTACTGCCTCTGATCTGGTTGATTCACTGAATATAAATGCTTCCTTTGTAAATGATGTCTGAGTGTTGGAGTGTGACCCTGGCTGCCCAAAAATATATTTTAAAAAAGAAAATTGTGCCGTCTGGTTTGCTAAATATCAGGAATTCGATGTATAGCAGTGACTTTTACTTTATACTTCTACTCAAGTATGACAATGCAGTACTTTTTCCACCTCTGTACTTAAGTACATTTCAAATCTGAAACTTTTAGACTTTTAGTCAAGTAGTATTTTACTAGGTTACTTTCACTTTTACTTGAGTAATTTTGTATTGAAGTATCTTTACTGTTACTCAAGTATGACAATTTGAGTACTTGTTCCACCTCTGTTACCGGGCAACAGTCTAAAAATGTCAGCACTGGGACACCCTGTAGAGCTTCGTGAACTGTTAGGCTTTAAGAGAAAATGACGAACAAATAGGTCTACCAATAAACATTTACCCATTAGCTAAAACGAAGCTAAGCCTTGGCACCAAACAAGTCCTGTAATCGATTCGATTAGGCTGCGCAGCCGCATAGACATGTCGCAATTTCAGCACCATGGACAGCGATCAGCAGTCTACACCTTGCGGATGGAGGAAAGGAGCAGCGTTATGCCAGTGCATGTAGTCTATTTAAATCGTCATGGAACGGAGGGCAGACCAAGACGTAACAGTTTTGAGCCTGACACACATGGGGCGATAGTTGGCTGTGCAATCACACAGTTCCATGGTTAGTGCAGGCAATAGACGACGGCATAGCCTACTATATTGTACACTATTCATTATTCTCCCTATTCTAATTGTATATACACGAAGCGTCCAACATTACCATGGGTTAAATAACTATTTAAGGGGATGGCTTAAGATAAATGTACTGAAAACCCTTATCGAATTAAAACTCCACGAAAAAATATGTTGACCAGCAAGTTGTGAGGCTTTTCAGTTGTTGAATTTAGGTCTACGTTTATTTATTCAGCAAGCGCAAGGGAGCCACACCTGCAAAACCCCGTTAATTACGCACCTTCATAAGGTAGGTCTGAACATCAGCTACGGAGAAGCGAGGAAGGAAGGGCGTGATGCGGCGGTTGACTCATAACCGCGTAACCCGCAGTCTCCGCGTTATCCGCGGCGCGGGTGGGTTTAGGGTTATGGGAATATTGTGTGTATGAAGGCCGGGTGGGTGGCGAGCGGGTTGAATAAAGAGAAAACAAAACCTTTTAAAAAAAATCCATAAATGTATAATTATTGTGTAATTTATATCTATAGGCTACATTGAGGTTTTTCGTTCATTATTTTAGGCTAACAGGCATTATCAGTAGCCTATTTAAGCCTAAACTTCAGCGCGCACCAAATAGCCTAATATCTTATTGCCAAATGCTTATGGGACGGGAATAAAAAGTTAATGTAGATCCACAGAGGCTAAAAGAACAATGTCGGAGTTTAATTAAATAAGTGAAAAGCTGCGGAATGCAGAGTTAAAAATAAAGAGTAGGGAGGCCCAGAGAAGAAGTCTAATGTTATAGAAGAGAGGACCAGAACAGTAGTCTAATGTTATAGAAGAGAGGACCAGAACAGTAGTCTAATGTTATAGAAGAGAGGACCAGAACAGTAGTCTAATGTTATAGAAGAGAGGACCAGAACAGTAGTCTAATGTTATAGAAGAGAGGACCAGAACAGTAGTCTAATGTTATAGAAGAGAGGACCAGAACAGTAGTCTAATGTTATAGAAGAGAGGACCAGAACAGTAGTCTAATGTTATAGAAGAGAGGACCAGAACAGTAGTCTAATGTTATAGAAGAGAGGACCAGAACAGTAGTCTAATGTTATAGAAGAGAGGACCAGAACAGTAGTCTAATGTTATAGAAGAGAGGACCAGAACAGTAGTCTAATGTTATAGAAGAGAGGACCAGAACAGTAGTCTAATGTTATAGAAGAGAGGACCAGAACAGTAGTCTAATGTTATAGAAGAGAGGACCAGAACAATAGTCTAATGTTATAGAAGAGAGGACCAGAACAGTAGTCTAATGTTATAGAAGAGAGGACCAGAACAGTAGTCTAATGTTATAGAAGAGAGGACCAGAACAGTAGTCTAATGTTATAGAACAGAGGACCAGAACAGTAGTCTAATGTTATAGAAGAGAGGACCAGAACAGTAGTCTGATGTTATAGAAGAGAGGACCAGAACAGTAGTCTGATGTTATAGAAGAGAGGACCAGAACAGTAGTCTAATGTTATAGAAGAGAGGACCAGAACAGTAGTCTAATGTTATAGAAGAGAGGACCAGAACAGTAGTCTAATGTTATAGAAGAGAGGACCAGAACAGTAGTCTAATGTTATAGAAGAGAGGACCAGAACAGTAGTCTAATGTTATAGAAGAGAGGACCAGAACAGTAGTCTGATGTTATAGAAGAGAGGACCAGAACAGTAGTCTAATGTTATAGAAGAGAGGACCAGAACAGTAGTCTACTGTTATAGAAGAGAGGACCAGAACAGTAGTCTAATGTTATAGAAGAGAGGACCAGAACAGTAGTCTAATGTTATAGAAGAGAGGACCAGAACAGTAGTCTGATGTTATAGAAGAGAGGACCAGAACAGTAGTCTACTGTTATAGAAGAGAGGACCAGAACAGTAGTCTACTGTTATAGAAGAGAGGACCAGAACAGTAGTCTAATGTTATAGAAGAGAGGACTAGAACAGTAGTCTAATGTTATAGAAGAGAGGACCAGAACAGTAGTCTAATGTTATAGAAGAGAGGACCAGAACAGTAGTCTGATGTTATAGAAGAGAGGACCAGAACAGTAGTCTGATGTTATAGAAGAGAGGACCAGAATAGTAGTCTAATGTTATAGAAGAGAGGACCAGAACAGTAGTCTAATGATATAGAAGAGAGGACTAGAACAGTAGTCTAATGTTATAGAAGAGAGGACCAGAACAGTAGTCTAATGTTATAGAAGAGAGGACCAGAACAGTAGTCTGATGTTATAGAAGAGAGGACCAGAACAGTAGTCTAATGTTATAGAAGAGAGGACCAGAACAGTAGTCTAATGTTATAGAAGAGAGGACTAGAACAGTAGTCTAATGTTATAGAAGAGAGGACCAGAACAGTAGTCTAATGTTATAGAAGAGAGGACCAGAACAGTAGTCTGATGTTATAGAAGAGAGGACCAGAACAGTAGTCTGATGTTATAGAAGAGAGGACCAGAATAGTAGTCTAATGTTATAGAAGAGAGGACCAGAACAGTAGTCTAATGATATAGAAGAGAGGACCAGAACAGTAGTCTAATGATATAGAAGAGAGGACCAGAACAGTAGTCTAATGATATAGAAGAGAGGACCAGAACAGTAGTCTAATGTTATAGAAGAGAGGACCAGAACAGTAGTCTAATAATATAGAAGAGAGGACCAGAACAGTAGTCTAATGTTATAGAAGAGAGGACCAGAACAGTAGTCTAATGTTATAGAAGAGAGGACCAGAACAGTAGTCTACTGTTATAGAAGAGAGGACCAGAACAGTAGTCTGATGTTATAGAAGAGAGGACCAGAGAAGTAGTCTAATGTTATAGAAGAGAGGACCAGAACAGTAGTCTGATGTTATAGAAGAGAGGACCAGAACAGTAGTCTAATGTTATAGAAGAGAGGACCAGAACAGAAGTCTAATGTTATAGAAGAGAGGACCAGAACAGTAGTCTGATGTTATAGAAGAGAGGACCAGAACAGTAGTCTAATGTTATAGAAGAGAGGACTAGAACAGTAGTCTAATGTTATAGAAGAGAGGACCAGAACAGTAGTCTAATGTTATAGAAGAGAGGACCAGAACAGTAGTCTAATGTTATAGAAGAGAGGACCAGAACAGTAGTCTGATGTTATAGAAGAGAGGACCAGAACAGTAGTCTGATGTTATAGAAGAGAGGACCAGAACAGTAGTCTAATGTTATAGAAGAGAGGACCAGAACAGTAGTCTAATGTTATAGAAGAGAGGACCAGAACAGTAGTCTAATGTTATAGAAGAGAGGACCAGAACAGTAGTCTGATGTTATAGAAGAGAGGACCAGAACAGTAGTCTAATGTTATAGAAGAGAGGACCAGAACAGTAGTCTGATGTTATAGAAGAGAGGACCAGAACAGTAGTCTAATATTTTAGACGAGAGGACCAGAACAGTAGTCTAATGTTATAGAAGAGAGGACCAGAACAGTAGTCTAATGTTATAGAAGAGAGGACCAGAACAGTAGTCTGATGTTATAGAAGAGAGGACCAGAACAGTAGTCTAATGTTATAGAAGAGAGGACCAGAACAGAAGTCTAATGTTATAGAAGAGAGGACCAGAACAGTAGTCTGATGTTATAGAAGAGAGGACCAGAACAGTAGTCTAATGTTATAGAAGAGAGGACTAGAACAGTAGTCTAATGTTATAGAAGAGAGGACCAGAACAGTAGTCTAATGTTATAGAAGAGAGGACCAGAACAGTAGTCTAATGTTATAGAAGAGAGGACCAGAACAGTAGTCTGATGTTATAGAAGAGAGGACCAGAACAGTAGTCTGATGTTATAGAAGAGAGGACCAGAACAGTAGTCTAATGTTATAGAAGAGAGGACCAGAACAGTAGTCTAATGTTATAGAAGAGAGGACCAGAACAGTAGTCTAATGTTATAGAAGAGAGGACCAGAACAGTAGTCTGATGTTATAGAAGAGAGGACCAGAACAGTAGTCTAATGTTATAGAAGAGAGGACCAGAACAGTAGTCTGATGTTATAGAAGAGAGGACCAGAACAGTAGTCTAATGTTATAGACGAGAGGACCAGAACAGTAGTCTAATGTTATAGAAGAGAGGACCAGAACAGTAGTCTAATGTTATAGAAGAGAGGACCAGAACAGTAGTCTAATGTTATAGAAGAGAGGACCAGAACAGTAGTCTGATGTTATAGAAGAGAGGACCAGAACAGTAGTCTAATGTTATAGACGAGAGGACCAGAACAGTAGTCTAATGTTATAGAAGAGAGGACCAGAACAGTAGTCTAATGTTATAGAAGAGAGAACCAGAACAGTAGTCTGATGTTATAGAAGAGAAGACCAGAACAGTAGTCTAATGTTATAGAAGAGAGGACCAGAACAGTAGTCTAATGTTATAGAAGAGAGGACCAGAACAGTAGTCTGATGTTATAGAAGAGAGGACCAGAACAGTAGTCTGATGTTATAGAAGAGAAGACCAGAACAGTAGTCTAATGTTATAGAAGAGAGGACCAGAACAGTAGTCTACTGTTATAGAAGAGAGGACCAGAACAGTAGTCTAATGTTATAGAAGAGAGGACCAGAACAGTAGTCTAATGTTATAGAAGAGAGGACCAGAACAGTAGTCTAATGTTATAGAAGAGAGGACCAGAACAGTAGTCTAATGTTATAGAAGAGAGGACCAGAACAGTAGTCTAATGTTATAGAAGAGAGGACCAGAACAGTAGTCTAATGTTATAGAAGAGAGGACCAGAGAAGTAGTCTAATGTTATAGAAGAGAGGACCAGAACAGTAGTCTAATGTTATAGAAGAGAGGACCAGAACAGTAGTCTAATGTTATAGAAGAGAGGACCAGAACAGTAGTCTAATGTTATAGAAGAGAGGACCAGAACAGTAGTCTAATGTTATAGAAGAGAGGACCAGAACAGTAGTCTGATGTTATAGAAGAGAGGACCAGAGAAGTAGTCTAATGTTATAGAAGAGAGGACCAGAACAGTAGTCTAATGTTATAGAAGAGAGGACCAGAACAGTAGTCTAATGTTATAGAAGAGAGGACCAGAACAGTAGTCTAATGTTATAGAAGAGAGGACCAGAACAGTAGTCTAATGTTATAGAAGAGAGGACCAGAACAGTAGTCTAATGTTATAGAAGAGAGGACCAGAACAGTAGTCTGATGTTATAGAAGAGAGGACCAGAGAAGTAGTCTAATGTTATAGAAGAGAGGACCAGAACAGTAGTCTAATGTTATAGAAGAGAGGACCAGAACAGTAGTCTAATGTTATAGAAGAGAGGACCAGAACAGTAGTCTAATGTTATAGAAGAGAGGACCAGAACAGTAGTCTATTGTTATAGAAGAGAGGACCAGAACAGTAGTCTAATGTTATAGAAGAGAGGACCAGAACAGTAGTCTAATGTTATAGAAGAGAGGACCAGAACAGTAGTCTGATGTTATAGAAGAGAGGACCAGAACAGTAGTCTAATGTTATAGAAGAGAGGACCAGAACAGTAGTCTGATATTATAGAAGAGAGGACCAGAACAGTAGTCTACTGTTATAGAAGAGAGGACCAGAACAGTAGTCTACTGTTATAGAAGAGAGGACCAGAACAGTAGTCTAATGTTATAGAAGAGAGGACCAGAACAGTAGTCTAATGTTATAGAAGAGAGGACCAGAACAGTAGTCTAATGTTATAGAAGAGAGGACCAGAACAGTAGTCTAATGTTATAGAAGAGAGGACCAGAACAGTAGTCTAATGTTATAGAAGAGAGGACCAGAACAGTAGTCTGATGTTATAGAAGAGAGGACCAGAGAAGTAGTCTAATGTTATAGAAGAGAGGACCAGAACAGTAGTCTAATGTTATAGAAGAGAGGACCAGAACAGTAGCCTACTGTTTGGGAATGATTTGGTGGTAAAAGAGGATGATAGCAGTGACAGCCAGCTATGTTTTTTAAATTTAGTTTTACAATATATTTATTGTCATTTTTTACAATTTAACAATCTGTAAAATATGACACAGATAATGTCCCGTTATTCCTTCCACCTACACAAAACACCATGCTACCCGGCAGCACATTGTACAAAACCCTTCCCTCCCCAACACAGGAACACCCACCTCCCTCCCCAACACAGGAACACCCCCTCCCTCCCCAACACAGGAACACCCCCTCCCTCCCCAACACAGGAACACCCCCCTCCCTCCCCAACACAGGAACACCCCCCCCCCCCCCCCCTCCCTCCCCTCTACCGGTATTAGCTTCAATGACAACAACAAAAAAGAAACAGAATGAACTTCACATTCAAGGTTAGAAAATAAATGATTCAACGCAAAAACAACAAATAATAATAATAATACATGAATGAAGAAAGTAATATTGAGTCAGCTGAGGTGACGACTGTAGAAACTGCTGAAAGTCCCCCCAGACATCAGTCAACGCAAAGGGTTTATTACTTACAATGTACATTATTTTCCCAGCTAGCAGTGTTATGTGTGATGATTGTGAGGCGCTATACAAATTCGACAGTTACACGACGGGGACTTTGAATATGCCTATGGCGTGTCAATGGAACCGTAGTCTACTGTTCTGATGGGTTAAATGAAAAACTGAAATCTGGACACTGATTGTAGGTCAATAACCTCTCACATAGCCTGAATATTAACTCCTGCCGCATTTCTTGCAGTAGAACGATAGGCCTACACCTAAGCTACATTTTGACTTGGGCAAGAGGAGTGGAGAAATATGATTTCTTTCTTTCAGCATCTTGACAGTATGTGAAAACTCAGCATACAAATACATAGTTAGATAAACTACATGGCCACTACTCAACAAAACCATTTCTGTACGTCTGTACTCCCCTCGCTTTAAGCACGGGGGTATTGCACGGGGGTATTGCACGGGGGTATTGCACGGGGGTATATGCTGAATCAAGACACGGCCTTCCCCAAACTGTTGCCACAAAGTTGGAAGCACAGAATCGTCTAGAATATCATTGTATCCTGGGGGGGGGGGGGGGGGGCCTAGCTCGATCCATGAAAAACAGCCCCTGACCATTATTCCTCATCCACCAAACTTTACAGTTGACACTATGCATTCGGGCAGGTAGCGTTCTCCTGGTATCCGCCAAACCCCGATTCGTCCATCGGACTACCAGATTCGTCATTCCAGAGAACTCGTTTCCACTGCTCCAGAGTCCAATGATGGCGAGATTTACACCACTCCAGCCAACATTTGGCATTGCGCATGGTGATCTTAGGCTTGTGTGTGGCTGCTCAGCTATGGAAACCAATTTCATGAAGCTCTCGACAAACAGTTATTGTGCTGACATTGCTTCCAGAGGCAGTCGGTGGTGAGTGTTGCAACCGAGGACAGATGATTTTTTACGAGCTATGGTGCTTCAGTACTCGGCGGTCCTGTCCTGTCAGCGCGTGTGGCCTACCACTTCACGGTTGAGCCGTTGTTGCTCCTAGACATTTCCACTTCACAATAACAACAGCTCTAGCAGGGCAGAAATTTGACGAACTGACTTGTATGACGGTACCACGTTGAAAGTCACTGAGCTCTTCAGTACTGCCCATTCTACTGCCAATGTTTGTCTATGGAGATTGCATGGCTGTGTGTTCGATTTTATACAACTGTCAGCAACGGGTGTGGCTGAAATAGCCAAATCCAGTAATTTGAAGGGGTGTCCACATACAATTGGCCATGCAGTGGACCATCTGTAGAGATGCTGTCTTTATCAGCATCATAAAACCTGATAGCATGGTTAGGGACGTCTCTAAAGGTGAAGGTGCTGTCTTTATCAGCATCATAAAACCTGATAGCGTGGTTAGGGACGTCTCTAAAGGTGAAGGTGCTGTCTTTATCAGCATCATAAAACCTGATAGCGTGGTTAGGAACCGTCTCTAAAGGTGAAGGTGCTGTCTTTATCAGCGTCATAAAACCTGATAGCGTGGTTAGGAACCGTCTCTAAAGGTGAAGGTGCTGTCTTTATCAGCATCATAAAACCTGATAGCGAGGTTAGGGACTGTCTCTAAAGGTGAAGGTGCTGTCTTTATCAGCGTCATAAAACCTGATAACGTGGTTAGGGACCGTCTCTAAAGGTGAAGGTGCTGTCTTTATCAGCATCATAAAACCTGATAGTGTCGTTAGGGACCGTCTCTAAAGGTGAAGGAGCTGTCTTTATCAGCATCATAAAACCTGATAGCGTGGTTAGGGACCGTCTCTAAAGGTGAAGGTGCTGTCTTTATCAGCATCATAAAACCTGATAGCGTGGTTAGGGACCGTCTCTAAAGGTGAAGGTGCTGTCTTTATCAGCATCAAAAAACCTGATAGCGAGGTTAGGGACTGTCTCTAAAGGTGAAGGTGCTGTCTTTATCAGCATCATAAAACCTGATAGCAAGGTTAGGGACTGTCTCTAAAGGTGAAGGTGCTGTCTTTATCAGCATCATAAAACCTGATAGCGTGGTTAGGGACCGTCAGTAAAGGTGAAGGTCATGTCTTTATCAGCATCATAAAACCTGATAGCGAGGTTAGGGACCGTCTCTAAAGGTAAAGGTGCTGTCTTTATCAGCCTCATAAAACCTGATATCGTGGTTAGGGACCGTCTCAAAAGATGAAGGTGCTGTCTTTATCAGCATCATAAAACCTGATAGCGAGGTTAGGGACCGTCTCTAAAGGTGAAGGTGCTGTCTTTATCAGCATCATAAAACCTCGTACTATTTCAAACACATAAAATATGCATCTAAGCCAAACTGAAATCTTATCAGAAACATGTTGGGTCATTTTCACATATTTCTATTTCCTTACAACCGGTGAAACTGGACATTTTGCACAGAAAATCTTTCCCGTTTTTAAAATAATTAGTGCATTTTATCGCTGGTCCCTAAAGGTCTTTGCTCCGAGAAAGAATCAGAGAAGACGGAGAAAACTTTACCGATGTCAACTGTATTGAAGCATTCATTCTATCGATCTATCGATCACATTATTCTGTTGAGCAAAAGGGTTGATTTAATCTTCTAGGTCCATGTATAAATGACAGAAGAGAAGCTGCATCTAATTACAGACAGGTTGACTAACAAATAGCCTACCAACATGCTGGAAATTATAAGCAGAAACACATCTATATCAGGCAACAACTAAAAAATATCCTGCACCTCCTGTTAAAAAAAACCTTCCGCTGTCTCTGACTGTAGCCTACAGCACATGTGGTATAGTAGTGGGTTAGGGTTGGGTGCGTGTCTCAGATATTCACTTTATCACATAGAGTCTGGCGGTTGCGGATGCGTTATCAGCACTGGCGGGTGGGTGAGCCAACAGTTGACCTGCGCACCGCTAGCGCGTGGAGGGAAAGGCGCAACTTCCTAAGTCAGAATCTGGCCCGTGGTGTCAGTATGATGTGCAGGCCTCAAGGCCTGTGAAACATTGACAGAGGTAGTTACCAATATATAAAACCCGTTTTTTGATAAGAGGTCAGATTGCACTGTGCTTGAGGACATGGCATTTGATTCGTGTTTAATCATTTTTTAGCTTGTGAAATTTTCAAGCAATGTCCTATAATCCTGGATGTCTTTGGGGGTGGGGGGGGGGGGGGGGGGTAAAGAACTGGTCCTAGGCAGACTTATTCACTGTAAACAAAATTAACCAAATCAGCCTGTGTAACCTAAGATGGACACTGTGTGTATCCCCCGCTATTAAAAAATAAAACAACAATCCACAACCCCTCTCAACAACAGACCAAGATAACCACCTGACCGAAGCAGCCAATAGAACCGTCACTACTCACAATAGAACCGTCACTACTCACGTTTCTCAGCTGGACAAAGTACAGAAAGTAAAAACAACACCAGACAACCCAGGAGGATATTTGCAGTTTGCTGTTTTCCTTTATAATTATATAGTTCCATGTCCTGGTTTTCAGACGACACGACAAAATGAAGTCCGTAGAGAGGACGAGGAGAGGAGACGATGGTACCAGTTGGTACTCACCGGGCACAATGCTTTGTCTGTGTTGCCCTGCCTGACGTGTGGGAGTCGACTACAGTTGCAATGTTTGTGACTTCATCTTAGGGTCATATTATTGCCTGAAGAGCCTGCCAACAGTGGCCTGCTGGCCTCCTACTAAAATACTTGCATCTGTTTTGCGGCTTGAACGAGGGTTACACTGGAAGTGTCTGAAATGGCATCCTATTCCTTATGGTTAAAAGTAGTGCACTATGTAGGGAACAGGGCTCTGGTCTATAGTAGTGTACTATATAGGGAACAGGGCCCTGGTCTATAGTAGTGTACTATATAGGGAATAGGACTCTGGTCTATAGTAGTACCACTATATAGGGAATAGGGCTCTGGTCTATAGTAGTACCACTATATAGGGAATAGGGTTCTGGCCTATAGTAGTACCACTATATAGGGAATAGGGCTCTGGTCTATAGTAGTGTACTATATAGGGAATAGGGCTCTGGTCTATAGTAGTGTACTATATAGGGAATAGGGCTCTGGTCTATAGTAGTACCACTATATAGGGAATAGGGCTCTGGTCTATAGTAGTACCACTATATAGGGAATAGGGCTCTGGTCTATAGTAGTTCCACTATATAGGGAATAGGGCTCTGGTCTATAGTAGTACCACTATATAGGGAATAGGGCTCTGGTCTATAGTAGTACCACTATATAGGGAATAGGGTTCTGGCCTATAGTAGTACCACTATATAGGGAATAGGGCTCTGGTCTATAGTAGTGTACTATATAGGGAATAGGGCTCTGGTCTATAGTAGTGTACTATATAGGGAATAGGGCTCTGGTCTATAGTAGTGTACTATCTAGGGAATATGGCTCTGGTCTATAGTAGTACCACTGTATAGGGAATAGGGCTCTGGTCTATAGTAGTGTACTATATAGGGAATAGGGCTCTGGTCTATAGTAGTGTACTATATAGGGAATAGGGCTCTGGTCTATAGTAGTGTACTATATAGGGAACAGGGCTCTGGTCTATAGTAGTGTACTATATAGGGAATAGGGCTCTGGTCTATAGTAGTACCACTGTATAGGGAATAGGGCTCTGGTCTATAGTAGTACCACTATATAGGGAATAGGGTTCTGGTCTATAGTAGTACCAATATATAGGGAATAGGGTTCTGGTCTATAGTAGTGTACTATATAGGGAATAGGGCTCTGGTCTATAGTAGTGTACTATCTAGGGAATAGGGCTCTGGTCTATAGTAGTACCACTGTATAGGGAATAGGGCTCTGGTCTATAGTAGTACCACTATATAGGGAATAGGGCTCTGGTCTATAGTAGTACCACTTT
>NC_143047.1:44970000-45010000 GCF_057628025.1 Oncorhynchus mykiss
TCTTATCAGGTCAAAAGTATTGTGGAGTTCCGGAACCTCTTATCAGGTCAAAAGTATTGTGGAGTTCCGGAACCTCTTATCAGGTCAAAAGTATTGTGGAGTTCCGGAACCTCTTATCAGGTCAAAAGTATTGTGGAGTTCCGGAACCTCTTATCAGGTCAAAAGTATTGTGGAGTTCCGGAACCTCTTATCAGGTCAAAAGTATTGTGGAGTTCCTGCACCTCTTATCAGGTCAAAAGTATTGTGGAGTTCCTGCACCTCTTATCAGGTCAAAAGTATTGTGGAGTTCCGGAACCTCTTATCAGGTCAAAAGTATTGTGGAGTTCCGGAACCTCTTATCAGGTCAAAAGTATTGTGGAGTTCCGGAACCTCTTATCAGGTCAAAAGTATTGTGGAGTTCCGGAACCTCTTATCAGGTCAAAAGTATTGTGGAGTTCCGGAACCTCTTATCAGGTCAAAAGTATTGTGGAGTTCCGGAACCTCTTATCAGGTCAAAAGTATTGTGGAGTTCCGGAACCTCTTATCAGGTCAAAAGTATTGTGGAGTTCCTGCACCTCTTATCAGGTCAAAAGTATTGTGGAGTTCCGGAACCTCTTATCAGGTCAAAAGTATTGTGGAGTTCCGGAACCTCTTATCAGGTCAAAAGTATTGTGGAGTTCCGGAACCTCTTATCAGGTCAAAAGTATTGTGGAGTTCCGGAACCTCTTATCAGGTCAAAAGTATTGTGGAGTTCCGGAACCTCTTATCAGGTCTAAAGTATTGTGGAGTTCCGGAACCTCTTATCAGGTCAAAAGTATTGTGGAGTTCCGGAACCTCTTATCAGGTCAAAAGTATTGTGGAGTTCCGGAACCTCTTATTAGGTCAAAAGTATTGTGGAGTTCCGGAACCTCTTATCAGGTCAAAAGTATTGTGGAGTTCCGGATCCTCTTATCAGGTCAAAAGTATTGTGGAGTTCCGGAACCTCTTATCAGGTCAAAAGTATTGTGGAGTTCCGGAACCTCTTATCAGGTCAAAAGTATTGTGGAGTTCCGGAACCTCTTATCAGGTCAAAAGTATTGTGGAGTTCCTGATCCTCTTATCAGGTCAAAAGTATTGTGGAGTTCCTGATCCTCTTATCAGGTCAAAAGTATTGTGGAGTTCCTGATCCTCTTATCAGGTCAAAAGTATTGTGGAGTTCCGGAACCTCTTATCAGGTCAAAAGTATTGTGGAGTTCCGGAACCTCTTATCAGGTCAAAAGTATTGTGGAGTTCCGGAACCTCTTATCAGGTCAAAAGTATTGTGGAGTTCCGGAACCTCTTATCAGGTCAAAAGTATTGTGGAGTTCCGGAACCTCTTATCAGGTCAAAAGTATTGTGGAGTTCCGGAACCTCTTATCAGGTCAAAAGTATTGTGGAGTTCCGGAACCTCTTATCAGGTCAAAAGTATTGTGGAGGTCCTGCACCTACATATATAATCAGTACCACCACCTATTTCAGTCCAAGTCAAGCACTGGACCTAAAATGAAATGTAAAAACTGTTGACACTTTAAAAGGTGAAATCGAGAATACTTAATTGTCTCTCGTGTAAGGGCTGTGTAACCAGGAGACTGGGGAGGTGTGATGTCATTGTGAATATGTAATGAAGCTTCATTTTGCCATCCAAGGGCTGTGGCATGGTGAGACAGACAGGGCTGCAGTAACCACTACCACCAGCAGAGAACAGCACAGTAGAGGTTAGAATAGAACAGCCTGTGGATACAGTAAACAACACTTTCATTCTCAACATAGTTTGAGTTTCAAGTTACATAAAGCAGGAATGGGAAGGGCGATGAACTATGAACAGTCTCACAGACTAGCTGAACAATCTAGCCCACTCAAACCAATCACAACAATAGATTGCAGTAGGAATATCATCCCATTATCCCACACTTGTCTGTCACTAGGGGTATAACTGTTCTGAGTGAGATTTGATTCCGCTGTTGCTATGTAACCCGTCAACATGCACTGACAGGCCCAATCAATTTAATCAGACAAGGTAAACAATCTAAACAGTGAGACGTTCAGACAGGCCGTTTCCAGGATAGGATTTGATTATCCCTGCCCTTACAGGCCCAAAACAAGACCCAAGACCCGGGCCCAGGTTCCATACCCGGTCAGTCTCATACAGTAGAAATACGACCCGGGCCCAGGTTCCATACCCAGTCAGTCTCATACAGTAGAAATACGACCCGGGCCCAGGTTCTATACCCAGTCAGTCTCATACAGTAGGAATACGACCCGGGCCCAGGTTCCAGTCCCAGTCAGTCTCATACAGTAGAAATACGACCCGGGCCCAGGTTCCATACCCGGTCAGTCTCATACAGTAGAAAAACAACCCGGGTCCAGGTCCCAGTCAGTCTCATACAGTACGTAGCTCCAGTATAGAGGTACACAGCCCAGGACAACACAGTGTCAACAGCAGCAAATGAGCCTCAGCAGTCTTAAGACTCCCTCCCAGAATGCTTTGCACTAATCTACAGTAGCTGCTTACAGTGGCTGGAGGCTCACCCCAGGTTAGGGTTAGAGTTAGACGAGGTCAGCCATGTCTGAGTCCTGCTTGGGACGGGTTAGGGTTAGAGTTAGACGAGGCCAGCCATGTATGAGTCCTGTTCGGGCCGGGTTAGGGTTAGAGTTAGACGAGGTCAGCCATGTATGAGTCCTGCTTGGGCCGGGTTAGGGTTAGAGTTAGACGAGGTCAGCCATGTATGAGTCCTGCTTGGGCCGGGTTAGGGTTAGAGTTAGACGAGGTCAGCCATGTATGAGTCCTGCTTGGGCCGGGTTAGGGTTAGAGTTAGACGAGGTCAGCCATGTATAAGTGCCCGTTTGGGACGGGTTAGGGTTAGAGTTAGACGAGGTCAGCCATGTATGAGTCCTGCTTGGGCCGGGTTAGGGTTAGAGTTAGACGAGGTCGGCCATGTATGAGTCCTGTTTGGGACAGGATCACTGCCTGGCCTGTTGTTGTCTAAGGATGCTTGTCTAGGTCAGCCATGTATGAGTCCTGTTTGGGACAGGATCACTGCCTGGCCTGGTGTTGTCTAAGGACGCTTATCTACTAAACTCTTATGAGGTGAGACAAGGAGATCCTATAAGTCTACTGTACATACAGTATATCCTCAGTGATAACTCTTATGAGGTGAGACAAGGAGATCCTATAAGTCTACTGAACATACAGTATATCCTCAGTGATAACTCTTATGGGGTGAGACAAGGTCCATCTGAGGAAAAGGAGATTCTACATACAGTATAGAAATAATATTCTGTCACTTAGTAGAGACTTACAGGAAGTCAATACATTACTGTAGAATGTGTCTGTGATCCCTGTGAAAACACTGTGAGGTGAAACAGAGTCCGTCTGTAGAATGTGTCTGTGAACCCAGACAGTGGTCTGGATGGTGGGTATCATGGAGGAGTAGGGGAGGACCGTGGGGAGGACCGAGGGTGAGACAGTGGGGGAGGACCGTGGGGGAGACAGTGGGGGAGGACCGTGGGGGAGACAGTGGGGGAGGACCGTGGGGGAGACAGTGGGGAGGACCGTAGGTGAGACAGTGGGGGAGGACTGTGGGGGACACAGTGGGGGAGGACCGTGGGTGAGACAGTAGGGGAGGACCGTAGGTGAGACAGTGGGGGAGGACCGTGGGGGACACAGTGGGGGAGGACCGTGGGTGAGACAGTAGGGGAGGACCGTGGGGGAGACAGTGGGGGAGGACCGTGGGTGAGACAGTATGGGAGGACCGTGGGGAAACAGTAGGGGAGGACCGTAGGGGGGACAGTAGGGGAGGACCGTGGGGGAGACAGTGGGGGAGGACCGTAGGTGAGACAGTAAGGGAGGACCGTGGGGGAGACAGTGGGGGAGGACCGTGGGGGAGACAGTAGGGGAGGACCGTGGGGGAGACAGTAGGGGAGGACCGTGAGGGAGACAGTGGGGGATGACCGTAAGTGAGACAGTAGGGGGGACCGTGGGGGAGACAGTAGGGGAGGACCGTGGGGGAGACAGTAGGGAAGGACCGTAGGTGAGACAGTAGGGGAGGACCGTGGGTGAGACAGTAGGGGAGGACCGTGGGTGAGACAGAAGGGGAGGACCGTGGGGGAGACAGTGGGGGAGGACCGTGGGTGAGACAGTATGGGAGGACCGTGGGGGAGACAGTAGGGGAGGACCGTGGGGGGGACAGTAGGGGAGGACCGTGGGGGAGACAGTGGGGGAGGACCGTAGGTGAGACAGTAGGGGAGGACCGTGGGGGAGACAGTGGGGGAGGACCGTGGGTGAGACAGTAGGGGAGGACCGTGGGGGAGACAGTAGGGGAGGACCGTGAGGGAGACAGTGGGGGATGACCGTAAGTGAGACAGTAGGGGGGACCGTGGGGGAGACAGTAGGGGAGGACCGTGGGGGAGACAGTAGGGGAGGACCGTAGGTGAGACAGTAGGGGAGGACCGTGGGTGAGACAGTAGGGGAGGATCGTGGGTGAGACAGAAGGGGAGGACTGTGGGTGAGACAGAAGGGGAGGACCGTGGGGGAGGACCGTGGGGGGTTGATGAGGGAACAGCAGCGATACCAACACTGTCTCTGGTCTCTGGGTTGCATCCCAAATGGAATCGTAGTCACTGTATAAATTAGTGCACTACTTTGACCAGAAATAGGGTCCAATTTGGGACATCACTTGGTTGTTCCGGTTCCTTCACCTCACGGTCGCCCTCCACTGCAGACTAGGTCCAAACTAAATCCTTTACCTGTCTGTTGCTGACCTGACCAAGAGTATGGTATGGGTTATGGCCCAAATAGAACTCCACTGCCTATATAGTCCACTATTTTTGACCAGGGCCAATAAGGCACTATTGTGCACTGTATAGGGAGTATTTTGCCATTTGGGACACATTCATGGAGAACATTGGCTGGTTTTGGGAACAGATTGCCCTGTTCAGACCAGAGCCAGCCTGACAGGTCTTTGTGTACACAGAGGTAAAGAGATCCTTTATAGAGCCTGACAGGTGATAATCTTTATAGAGTCTGACAGGTGATAGTTATCTTTATAGAGCCTGACAGGTGATAGTTGTCTTTATAGAGCCTGACAGGTGATAGTTGTCTTTATAGAGCCTGACAGGTGATAGTTATCTTTATAGAGCCTGACAGGTGATAGTTGTCTTTATAGAGCCTGACAGGTGATAGTTATCTTTATAGAGTCTGACAGGTGATAGTTATCTTTATAGAGCCTGACAGGTGATAGTTGTCTTTATAGAGCCTGACAGGTGATAGTTGTCTTTATAGAGACTGACAGGTGATAGTTATCTTTATAGAGCCTGACAGGTGATAGTTGTCACCCTTAGTGCATGGCTCGTGTCTGCTGTCTCCCTCTCTCCCTCCCCTCCGGAGACAGTCAGCTGTGTCTCTTAGTGCATGGCTCGTGTCTGCTGTCTCACTCCTCTCCCGAGACAGTCAGCTGTGTCTCTTAGTGCATGGCTCGTGTCCGTTGTCTCCCTCCTCTCCCGAGACAGTCAGCTGGGTCTCTTAGTGCATGGCTCGTGTCTGCTGTCTCCCTCCTCTCCCGAGACAGTCAGCTGTGTCTCTTAGTGCATGGCTCGTGTCTGCTGTCTCCCTCTCTCCCTCCTCTCCCGAGACAGTCAGCTGTGTCTCTTAGTGCATGGCTCGTGTCCGCTGTCTCCCTCCTCTCCCGAGACAGTCAGCTGTGTCTCTTAGTGCATGGCTCGTGTCCCCTGTCTCCCTCCTCTCTCGAGACATTCAGCTGTGTCTCTTAGTGCATGGCTCGTGTCCGCTGTCTCCCTCCTTTCCCGAGACAATCAGCTGTGTCTCTTAGTGCATGGCTTGTGTCCGCTGTCTCCCTCCTCTCCTAAGACAGTCAGCTGTGTCTCTTAGTGCATGGCTCGTGTCTGCTGTATCCCTCTCTCCCTCCTCTCCCGAGACAGTCAGCTGTGTCTCTTAGTGCATGGCTCGTGTCTGCTGTCTCCCTCCTCTCCCGAGACAGTCAGCTGTGTCTCTTAGTGCATGGCTCGTGTCCCCTGTCTCCCTCCTCTCCCGAGACAGTCAGCTGTGTCTCTTAGTGCATGGCTCGTGTCTGCTGTCTCCCTCCTCTCCCGAGACAGTCAGCTGTGTCTCTTAGTGCATGGCTCGTGTCTGCTGTCTCCCTCCTCTCCCGAGACAGTCAGCTGTGTCTCTTAGTGCATGGCTCTTGTCTGCTGTCTCCCTCTCTCCCTCCTCTCCCGAGACAGTCAGCTGTGTCTCTTAGTGCATGGCTCGTGTCTGCTGTTTCCCTCCTCTTCCGAGACAGTCAGCTGTGTCTCTTAGTGCATGGCTCGTGTCTGCTGTCTCCCTCCTCTCCCGAGACAGTCAGCTGTGTCTCTTAGTGCATGGCTCGTGTCTGCTGTCTCCCTCCTCTCCCGAGACAGTCAGCTGTGTCTCTTAGTGCATGGCTCGTGTCTGCTGTCTCCCTCCTCTCCCGAGACATTCAGCTGTGTCTCTTAATGCATGGCTCGTGTCTGCTGTCTCCCTCCTCTCCCGAGACAGTCAGCTGTGTCTCTTAGTGCATGGCTCGTGTCTGCTGTCTCCCTCCTCTCCCGAGACAGTCAGCTGTGTCTCTTAGTGCATGGCTCGTGTCTGCTGTCTCCCTTCTCTCCCGAGACAGTCAGCTGTGTCTCTTAGTGCATGGCTCGTGTCTGCTGTCTCCCTCCTCTCCCGAGACAGTCAGCTGTGTCTCTTAGTGCATGGCTCGTGTCTGCTGTCTCCCTCCTCTCCCGAGACAGTCAGCTGTGTCTCTTAGTGCATGGCTCGTGTCTGCTGTCTCCCTCTCTCCCTCCTCTCCCGAGACAGTCAGCTGTGTCTCTTAGTGCATGGCTCGTGTCTGCTGTTTCCCTCCTCTTCCGAGACAGTCAGCTGTGTCTCTTAGTGCATGGCTCGTGTCTGCTGTCTCCCTCCTCTCCCGAGACAGTCAGCTGTGTCTCTTAGTGCATGGCTCGTGTCTGCTGTCTCCCTCCTCTCCCGAGACAGTCAGCTGTGTCTCTTAGTGCATGGCTCGTGTCTGCTGTCTCCCTCCTCTCCCGAGACAGTCAGCTGTGTCTCTTAATGCATGGCTCGTGTCTGCTGTCTCCCTCCTCTCCCGAGACAGTCAGCTGTGTCTCTTAGTGCATGGCTCGTGTCTGCTGTCTCCCTCCTCTCCCGAGACAGTCAGCTGTGTCTCTTAGTGCATGGCTCGTGTCTGCTGTCTCCCTTCTCTCCCGAGACAGTCAGCTGTGTCTCTTAGTGCATGGCTCGTGTCTGTTGTCTCCCTCCTCTCCCGAGACAGTCAGCTGTGTCTCTTAGTGCATGGCTCGTGTCTGCTGTCTCCCTCCTCTCCCGAGACAGTCAGCTGTGTCTCTTAGTGCATGGCTCGTGTCTGCTGTCTCCCTCCTCTCCCGAGACAGTCAGCTGTGTCTCTTAGTGCATGGCTCGTGTCTGCTGTCTCCCTCCTCTCCCGAGACAGTCAGCTGTGTCTCTTAATGCATGGCTCGTGTCTGCTGTCTCCCTCCTCTCCCGAGACAGTCAGCTGTGTCTCTTAGTGCATGGCTCGTGTCTGCTGTCTCCCTCCTCTCCCGAGACAGTCAGCTGTGTCTCTTAGTGCATGGCTCGTGTCTGCTGTCTCCCTTCTCTCCCGAGACAGTCAGCTGTGTCTCTTAGTGCATGGCTCGTGTCTGTTGTCTCCCTCCTCTCCCGAGACAGTCAGCTGTGTCTCTTAGTGCATGGCTCGTGTCTGCTGTCTCCCTTCTCTCCCGAGACAGTCAGCTGTGTCTCTTAGTGCATGGCTCGTGTCTGCTGTCTCCCTCCTCTCCCGAGACAGTCAGCTGTGTCTCTTAGTGCATGGCTCGTGTCTGCTGTCTCCCTCCTCTCCCGAGACAGTCAGCTGTGTCTCTTAGTGCATGGCTCGTGTCTGCTGTCTCCCTTCTCTCCCGAGACAGTCAGCTGTGTCTCTTAGTGCATGGCTCGTGTCTGTTGTCTCCCTCCTCTCCCGAGACAGTCAGCTGTGTCTCTTAGTGCATGGCTCGTGTCTGCTGTCTCCCTTCTCTCCCGAGACAGTCAGCTGTGTCTCTTAGTGCATGGCTCGTGTCTGCTGTCTCCCTCCTCTCCCGAGACAGTCAGCTGTGTCTCTTAGTGCATGGCTCGTGTCTGCTGTCTCCCTCCTCTCCCGAGACAGTCAGCTGTGTCTCTTAGTGCATGGCTCGTGTCTGCTGTCTCCCTCCTCTCCCGAGACAGTCAGCTGTGTCTCTTAGTGCATGGCTCGTGTCTGCTGTCTCCCTCCTCTCCCGAGACAGTCAGCTGTGTCTCTTAGTACATGGCTCGTGTCTGCTGTCTCCCTCCTCTCCCGAGACAGTCAGCTGTGTCTCTTAGTGCATGGCTCGTGTCTGCTGTCTCCCTCCTCTCCCGAGACAGTCAGCTGTGTCTCTTAGTGCATGGCTCGTGTCCGCTGTCTCCCTCCTCTCCCGAGACAGTCAGCTGTGTCTCTTAGTGCATGGCTCGTGTCTGCTGTCTCCCTCCTCTCCCGAGACAGTCAGCTGTGTCTCTTAGTGCCTGGCTCGTGTCTGCTGTCTCCCTCCTCTCCCGAGACAGTCAGCTGTGTCTCTTAGTGCCTGGCTCGTGTCTGCTGTCTCCCTCCTCTCCCGAGACAGTCAGCTGTGTCTCTTAGTGCCTGGCTCGTGTCTGCTGTCTCCCTCCTCTCCCGAGACAGTCAGCTGTGTCTCTTAGTGCCTGGCTCGTGTCTGCTGTCTCCCTCCTCTCCCGAGACAGTCAGCTGTGTCTCTTAGTGCCTGGCTCGTGTCTGCTGTCTCCCTCCTCTCCCGAGACAGTCAGCTGTGTCTCTTAGTGCCTGGCTCGTGTCTGCTGTCTCCCTCCTCTCCCGAGACAGTCAGCTGTGTCTCTTAGTGCCTGGCTCGTGTCTGCTGTCTCCCTCCTCTCCCGAGACAGTCAGCTGTGTCTCTTAGTGCCTGGCTCGTGTCTGCTGTCTCCCTCCTCTCCCGAGACAGTCAGCTGTGTCTCTTAGTGCATGGCTCGTGTCTGCTGTCTCCCTCCTCTCCCGAGACAGTCAGCTGTGTCTCTTAGTGCCTGGCTCGTGTCTGCTGTCTCCCTCCTTTCCCGAGACAATCAGCTGTGTCTCTTAGTGCATGGCTCGTGTCTGCTGTCTCCCTCCTCTCCCGAGACAGTCAGCTGTGTCTCTTAGTGCATGGCTCGTGTCTGCTGTCTCCCTCCTCTCCCGAGACAGTCAGCTGTGTCTCTTAGTGCATGGCTCGTGTCCGCTGTCTCCCTCCTCTCCCGAGACAGTCAGCTGTGTCTCTTAGTGCATGGCTCGTGTTTGCTGTCTCCCTCCTCTCCCGAGACAGTCAGCTGTGTCTCTTAGTGCATGGCTCGTGTCTGCTGTCTCCCTCTCTCCCTCCTCTCCCGAGACAGTCAGCTGTGTCTCTTAGTGCATGGCTCGTGTCTGCTGTCTCCCTCCTCTCCCGAGACAGTCAGCTGTGTCTCTTAGTGCATGGCTCGTGTCTGCTGTCTCCCTCCTCTCCCGAGACAGTCAGCTGTGTCTCTTAGTGCATGGCTCGTGTCTGCTGTCTCCCTCCTCTCCCGAGACAGTCAGCTGTGTCTCTTAGTACATGGCTCGTGTCTGCTGTCTCCCTCCTCTCCCGAGACAGTCAGCTGTGTCTCTTAGTGCATGGCTCGTGTCTGCTGTCTCCCTCCTCTCCCGAGACAGTCAGCTGTGTCTCTTAGTGCATGGCTCGTGTCCCCTGTCTCCCTCCTCTCCCGAGACAGTCAGCTGTGTCTCTTAGTGCATGGCTCGTGTCTGTTGTCTCCCTCCTCTCCCGAGACAGTCAGCTGTGTCTCTTAATGCATGGCTCGTGTCTGTTGTCTCCCTCCTCTCCCGAGACAGTCAGCTGTGTCTCTTAGTGCATGGCTCGTGTCTGTTGAAGAACCACCATCACTCTACTCCTCTTCTTTTCTCTCTCTCTCTCTCCTTTCTTTCTTCCTTGTCTTCCCTCTCTTCTCCTTCTGAAGTGAACATCTGCGCTGCGTTCCAACAGCATGGTGAGCCTGTCCTCCAGTTCCATCAGGCACCACCAGATGCTCCCTCTCCTCCAACGGTTGTTCTGCTTCTGGCCTCAGCTGAGGAAATGCTAATTACCAGGATGTTATATTCTAATCAGATTCATGCCGTGGGTACAGTACAGCAAGGCAGCAGCACTATAGGCAGTGTCCAAAATGACACCCTATTCCCTATTTTTTACACAGTTTTTGACCAGAGCCCTACTAATCAGGGAATAGTATGCTATTTGGGATGCAGGACCTGTCTTTATGTTTAAGACTCAATGAGGATAACAGGAGAGGGAAAAGTTATCCACTTCTGTTGCCGTGTGTGTGTGTGTGTGTGTGTGTGTGTGTGTGTGTGTGTGTGTGTGTGTGTGTGTGTGTGTGTGTGTGTGTGTGTGTGTGTGTGTGTGTGTGTGTGTGTGTGTGTGTGTGTGTGTGTGTGTGTGTGTGTGTGTGTGTGTGTGTGTGTGTGTGTGTGTGCTTATTTTTTACATTTTGAAGGTGCTGGTGTATTTAGAACTGAGAGATGCTTATCAGATATTTGGCCTCCAATTCACAGATCAGTGGTTTGTTTCTGAAGAACTGCACTTCCTGTGAATTTGGAGGACTTTGAAGGAAGCAGCTGGACTGGACACTGCATTGTGATGTACTTAGAGTTCCAGAACACTGAAGGCCCATCAGAATATTACAGATACAGAACACTGAAGATCCATCAGAATATTACAGATACAGAACACTGAAGACCCATCAGAATATTACAGATACAGAACACTGAAGACCCATCAGAATATTACAGATACAGAACACTGAAGATCCATCAGAATATTACAGATACAGAACACTGAAGACCCATCAGAATATTACAGATACAGAACACTGAAGGCCCATCAGAATATTACAGATACAGAGCACTGAAGACCCATCAGAATATTACAGATACAGAACACTGAAGGCTCATCAGAATATTACAGATACAGAACACTGAAGACCCATCAGAATATTACAGATCCAGAACACTGAAGACCCATCAGAATATTACAGACACAGAACACTGAAGACCCATCAGAATATTACAGATACAGAACACTGAAGACCCATCAGAATATTACAGATCCAGAACACTGAAGACCCATCAGAATATTACAGATACAGAACACTGAAGACCCATCAGAATATTACAGATACAGAACACTGAAGACCCATCAGAATATTACAGATACAGAACACTGAAGATCCATCAGAATATTACAGATACAGAACACTGAAGACCCATCAGAATATTACAGATACAGAACACTGAAGGCCCATCAGAATATTACAGATACAGAGCACTGAAGACCCATCAGAATATTACAGATACAGAACACTGAAGACCCATCAGAATATTACAGATACAGAACACTGAAGATCCATCAGAATATTACAGATACAGAACACTGAAGACCCATCAGAATATTACAGATACAGAACACTGAAGACCCATCAGAATATTACAGATACAGAACACTGAAGACCCATCAGAATATTACAGATACAGAACACTGAAGACCCATCAGAATATTACAGATACAGAACACTGAAGACCCATCAGAATATTACAGATACAGAACACTGAAGACCCATCAGAATATTACAGATACAGAACACTGAAGACCCATCAGAATATTACAGATACAGAACACTGAAGACCCATCAGAATATTACAGATACAGAACACTGAAGGCCCAGCAGAATATTAGAGATCCAGAACACTGAAGACCCATCAGAATATTACAGATACAGAACACTGAAGGCCCATCAGAATATTACAGATACAGAACACTGAAGGTCCAGCAGAATATTACAGATACAGAACACTGAAGGTCCAGCAGAATATTAGAGATCCAATTACATTTAATTACAAACAGAAAGTAAAGTAGTCTGAACAATAAAGAAAGCTACGCTTTGTTCAAAGCTTCTCTTTTCTTAAAGCATTTCTTAACTCTCTCTCTCTCTCTCTTTCCCTCTCTCTCTCTCTCTCTCACACACACACACACACACACACACACACACACACACACACACGGGACTTAATAAGATTTTATTCTGTCTCATTGAAAGAGGCATTTCAATTTGTATTCAAGCCACTAAAGCAGACACGCTCTGTCACTGCAGAATAATGACTAGTCAAGCCTAAACTAACCAACAGCTGGGACAGAGGCACACAGATTCTCACTACAACCCAAGTGGAGTGTTGAAGAAAACCACACAAATGATGGAGAAGTACTATTTCCATGGACTGTCACCTTACAATGACTATGTATGTCTCTCTCTCTGTATGTCTCTCTCTGTCTCTCTATCTCTCTCTCTCTCTCTCTCTCTCTCTCTCTGTCTCTCTCTCTCTCTGTCTGTCTCTCTCTGTCTCTCTATCTCTCTCTCTCTGTCTCTCTCTCTCTGTCTCTCTCTCTCTGTCTCTCTCTCTCTCTCTCTCTCTCTTTCTCTCTATATCTTTCTCTGTCTCTCTCTCTCTCTCTCTCTCTGTCTCTCTCTCTCTGTCTCTCTATCTCTCTCTCTCTGTCTCTCTCTCTCTCTCTCTCTCTCTCTCTCTGTCTCTCTCTCAATTCAATTCAATTCAATTCAAGGGCTTTATTGGCATAGGAAACATGTGTTAACATTGCCAAAGCAAGTGAGGTAGATAATATATAAAGTTAAATAAACAATAAAAATTAACAGTAAACATTACACATACAGAAGTTTCAAAACAATAAAGACATTACAAATGTCATATTATATATATACAGTGTTTTAACAATGTACAAATGGTTAAAGGACACAAGATAAAATAAATAAGCATAAATATGGGTTGTATTTACAATGGTGTTTGTTCTTCACTGGTTGACCTTTTCTTGTGGCAACAGGTCACACATCTTGCTGCTGTGATGTCACACTGTGGTATTTCACCCAATAGATATGGGAGTTTATCAAAATTGGATTTGTTTTCGAATTCTTTGTGGATCTGTGTAATCTGAGAGAAATAGCAAGGCTATGCTCACTGAGTCTGTACATAGTCAAAGCTTTCCTTAATTTTGGGTCAGTCACAGTGGTCAGGTATTCTGCCACTGTGTACTCTCTGTTTAGGGCCAAATAGCATTCTAGTTTGCTCTGTTTTTTTGTTAATTCTTTCCAATGTGTCAAGTAATTATCTTTTTGTTTTCTCATGATTTGGTTGGGCCTAATTGTGCTCTCTCTCTCTCTCTCTCTGTCTCTCTCTCTGTCTCTCTCTCTGTCTGTCTGTATCTCTGTCTCTCTCTCTCTCTCTGTCTCTCTCTGTCTGTCTCTCTCTCTCTCTCTCTCTCTCTGTCTCTCTCTCTGTCTCTCTCTCTGTCTCTGTCTCTCTCTCTCTCTCTCTCTCTGTCTCTCTCTCTGTCTGTCTGTCTGTCTGTCTCTCTCTCTCTGTCTCTCTATCTGTCTCTCTATCTGTCTCTCTCTCTCTGTCTCTCTCTCTCTCTCTCTGGGAGCCCGGCATTCCACTCAACAATGACACGATTCACTGCGTGCAGGCAGAATGCATTAAGCGCTGCGCGTCGTCAACGGGATTAAATGTCATTGATGGAATTCCTCGTTTAATCGCTAGAGAACTACTCTCGTTTAGCCAATTCAATGAAAGCCACAAACTTTCCGTCCCACTTAACGCGCTTTTTATTTTTGGAACAGGCGGAAAAGGGTCCGATTGTCTTCTAAAAAAAAGTTTTGAATCTTCTTCATCGTGCCGTGCAACTTGAGGGGCAAAAGTCAACCGTCAGATCTAAGCAGCTTTGGGCCGTTGGATATATAGAACTGTGTCGCTGATTTGTCCGTTCAGGTCGCTTACCTACACAACCTGTTTGTCTGCTGAAACAACCTCACCTCTATTAAGCACGCAAGTTGTTCTAAACCGCAGAGGTCCAGGAAATACGTTTAAACTATGATATAATTAGTCTGGGTGCTTATACATATTTGAAGGAGACACTAACTGCATTGCTTGAATTTCAGAGAGTCATTTTCTTGGGAAATCGGAAAGTGCTTTCCGAAAACATTTGTACCCTCTACGACTCTCCGCGGGTCTGGTGCTGATCTCCTGCAACAACAAAAAAACATCAGTCCTGGATGGGTCTCACTCAAGAAGAGGAAACTTAGCGATTTTAGCACAGACCAGACACCGGACCACGCGTGCTGCAGGACGACCGGGAATAATGCATAGATGAAACCTCGTTTCAGTAACGCCGTTCTCGCACGGAAAAGGCGTCGCAGAATCTCCGGGCGACAATGTCTGACAACTTCACCGATTTCGAATTCAACAGCACGACGCAGCCGGTGGCAGCTGCCGTGGCTCCAGACTACAACTTTCCAGCTCTTATATTCGGGATATTGCTAATCATTGTGATTATCGGTGGAAATGTGCTTGTGTGTCTTAGTGTTTACATGGAAAAAGCTTTAAAAACTACAACAAACTATTTCATTGTGAGTTTGGCTGTTGCGGACCTACTCTTGGCAGTGCTGGTGCTACCACTGTTCGTGTTCGCAGAGGTAAGTAGCTTAGGTTTTAGCCCTTAGCCTACCTGAGATATGTTGTTTAGTTAATTAATAATACCTGCTTGGCCTATTTCACATGTTTAGTCATGTGGTGGCCGGTTGGTAGGCTATATATATGTTTTATTTTAAGTTAATTTATTTCACTAGGGGACGACTAGGCTATTGGTTATGATTATGAATCAAATTATACTATTTATTCGCCTCTAAATTACCATAATTATAATCATGCATAATATCAGCTGTCTAATAGTTAGTTGCCCGGTATTATAGTACCGGTAAATAATAGCGGCTTAACCCTCTAATCATCCAAATCAGAGTCATCAGACCAACCCATTAAGTTCATTACTAAAGAGGGGGCAAGAACATCCCGTTCCATTCTCTACTCTTGTTCTCTCTGTGTCTCTCACCTGTTCATTTCTCAATTACTATCGAACTGGGAAAGGTCAGTCGTTTTATACTGCACAACGTCTTCTGCGTCATCTTGAAATGCTATAGGCTACGGCCAATTCGTTTGATTAAAACTATCAACAACAACAGACTAACAGTGGAATCAGATCTATCAAGAGGGTTAACTCAAAGCTGTTAAAATGAGAATTACTGAGATATTACATAACATTAATTGGTAGTGTCTATTGTTGAGAACAGGTATGCATGTGTGTGTGTGTGTGTGTGTGTGTGTGTTTGTTTGTGTGTCTGTGTGTGTGTGTGTGTGTCTGTCTGTCTGTCTCGCTCTCTCTATTGTGGTTGACTACTAAATAGTCTTTACTTAGAGAATTAAGGGATGTCTGTCTGTCTGTCTGTCTGTCTCTCTCTCTCTCTCTCTCTTTCTCTCTCTCTCTCTCTCTCTCTCTCTCTCTCTCTCTCTCTCTCTCTCTCTCTCTCTCTCTCTCTCTCTCTTGTGGTTGACTACTCAATAGTCTTTACTTAGAGAATGTCTGTCTGTCTGTCTGTCTGTCTGTCTGTCTGTCTGTCTGTCTGTCTGTCTGTCTCTCTCTCTCTCTCTCTGTCTCTCTCTCTCTTTATTGTGGTTGACTACTGAATATTCTTTACTTAGAGAATTAAGGCATGCCTGTGTCTGTCTGCCTGTGAGAGACCAGTGCCTAAGTCTTCCTAAATTGTGATGCCATTATCTCGTTACAGGAGAGTTGTTCCAGATAGGTAATCTACTGAGCCAGCCAGGCAGAGTGTTAACATGCTCGTTACAGGAGAGTTGTTCCAGATAGGTAATCTACTGAGCCAGGCAGTGTTAACATGTCGTTACAGGATAGTTGTTCCAGATATGTAATCTACTGAGCCTTTAGTTTGTGGCTTGTTCACCTGATGGTGAAGGGCAGGCTGAAAGTCAACTTCATTATACTATTGATAAGCCAAGAGAGGCTGATCATTAGTATGGACAATAGAAGACAGCGAGAGAGAGAGAAAGGGGAGAGTATGGAGACAGAGAGAGAGAGAGAGAGAGAGAGTATGGAGACAGAGAGAGAGAGAGAAAGGGGAGAGTATGGATACAGACAGAGAGAGAGAGAGAGAGAGAGAAAGGGTAGAGTATGGAGACAGACAGAGAGAGAAAGAGAGAGAAGGGGGAGAGTATGGAGACAGACAGAGAGAGAGAGAAAGGGGAGAGTATGGAGACAGAGAGAGAGAGAGAGAGCGAGAGAGAGAAAGGGGAGAGTATGGAGACAGAGAGAGAGAGAAAGGGGAGAGTATGGAGACAGACAGACAGAGAGAGAGAGAGAGAGAGAGAGAGAGAGAGAGAGAGAGAGAGAGAGAGAGAGAGAAAGGGGAGAGTATGGAGACAGAGAGAGAAAGAGAGGGGAGAGTATGGAGACAGACAGAGAGAGAGAGAGAAAGGGGAGAGTATGGAGACAGAGAGAGAGAGAGGAAGAGAGAGAGAAAGGGGAGAGTATGGAGACAGAGAGAGAGAGAGGAAGAGAGAGAGAGAGAAAGGGGAGAGTATGGAGACAGAGAGAGAAAGGGAAGAGTATGGAGACAGACAGAGAGAGAGGAAGAGAGAGAGAGAAAGGGGAGAGAGGAAGGGGAGAGTATGGAGACAGAGAGAGAGAGAGGGGAGAGTATGGAGACAGACAGACAGAGAGAGAAGAGAGAGAGAGAAAGGGGAGCGTTTGGAGACAGACAGAGAGAGAGGAAGAGAGAGAGAGGAAGGGGAGAGTATGGAGACAGACAGAGAGAGAGAATGGGGAGAGTATGGAGACAGTGAGAGAGAGAAAGGGGAGAGTATGGAGACAGTGAGAGAGCGAAAGGGGAGAGTATGGAGACAGACAGAGAGAGAGAGAATGGGGAGAGTATGGAGACAGTGAGAGAGAGAAAGGGGAGAGTATGGAGACAGACAGAGAGAGAGGAAGAGAGAGAGAAAGGGGAGAGTATGGAGACAGAGAGAGGGAGAAAGAGCGAGAGGAGAGTATGGAGACAGACAGAGAGAGAGAAAGGGGAGAGTATGGAGACAGAGAGAGAGAGAGGAAGAGAGAGAGAGAGAGAAAGGGGAGAGAGGAAGGGGAGAGTATGGAGACAGAGAGAGAGAGAGAGAGAAAGGGGAGAGTATGGAGACAGACAGAGAGAGAGGAAGAGAGAGAGAGAAAGGGGAGAGAGGAAGGGGAGAGTATGGAGACAGAGAGAGAGAGAATGTTAACACATGTTTCCCATGCCAATAAAGCCCTTGAATTGAATTGAATTGAAAGAGAGAGAGAGAGGGGAGAGTATGGAGACAGACAGACAGAGAGAGAAGAGAGAGAGAAAGGGGAGAGTATGGAGACAGAGAGAGAGAGAACGAGAGAGAGAGGGGGGAGAGTATGGAGACAGACAGACAGAGAGAGAAAAGAGAGAGAGAAAGGGGAGAGAGAGAAAGGGGAGAGTATGGAGACAGACAGAGAGAGAGAAAGGGGAGACTATGGAGACAGACAGAGAGAGAGAGAGAAAGGGGAGAGTATGGAGACAGAGAGAGAGAGAAAGGGGAGCGTATGGAGGCAGAGAGAGAGAGAAAGAGAGAGAGAGGAAGGGGAGAGTATAGAGACAGAGAGAAAGAGAGAGAGAGAGAGAGAGAGGGGAGAGTATGGAGACAGACATAGAGAGAGAAAGGGGAGAGTATGGAGACAGTGAGAGAGAGAAAGGGGAGAGTATGGAGACAGAGAGAGAGAGAAAGAGAGAGAGAGAGGGGAGAGTATGGAGACAGACATAGAGAGAGAAAGGGGAGAGTATGGAGACAGTGAGAGCGAGAAAGGGGAGAGTATGGAGACAGAGAGAGAGAGAAAGAGAGAGAGAGAGAGGGGAGAGTATGGAGACAGACAGAGAGAGAAAGGGGAGAGTATGGAGACAGAGAGAGAGAGAAAGAGAGAGAGAGAGAGGGGAGAGTATGGAGACAGACAGAGAGAGAAAGGGGAGAGTATGGAGACAGTGGAGACAGAGACAGGCAGAGGTGATAGAAGCAGCACTACACATGGTTTCTGAGATTAATAGTTTCTCAGATTGACACCTGATCAACATAATCAATGTCCACACGTTTTTCATAGACATGATGCTGTGTGTTGTGTTCAGGCCCAGGGTGGTGTGTGGTCCCTGAACATGATGCTGTGTGTTGTGTTCAGGCCCAGGGTGGTGTGTGGTCCCTGAACATGATGCTGTGTGTTGTGTTCAGGCCCAGGGTGGTGTGTGGTCCCTGAACATGATGCTGTGTGTTGTGTTCAGGCCCAGGGTGGTGTGTGGTCCCTGAACATGATGCTGTGTGTTGTGTTCAGGCCCAGGGTGGTGTGTGGTCCCTGAACATGATGCTGTGTGTTGTGTTCAGTTCCAGGGTGGCGTGTGGTCCCTGAACATGATGCTGTGTGACGGTCTGATGTCCATGGATGTGATGCTGTATGTTGTGTTCAGTTCCAGGGTGGCGTGTGGTCCCTGAACATGATGCTGTGTGACGGTCTGATGTCCATGGATGTGATGCTGTGTGTTGTGTTCAGGCCCAGGGTGGTGTGTGGTCCCTGAACATGATGCTGTGTGACGGTCTGATGTCCATGGATGTGATGCTGTATGTTGTGTTCAGTTCCAGGGTGGCGTGTGGTCCCTGAACATGATGCTGTGTGACGGTCTGATGTCCATGGATGTGATGCTGTGCACAGCCTCCATCTTCAACCTCTGTGCCATCAGCGTCGACAGGTCAGTCAGACACACACACACACACACACACCGAACCCCAGGTCCCTCTACCATTATGGTTTAAGTCGTCAGGTTTTCAGACAAGGTTCTTATTAGGCCAGAGAGGTTTTGGGATCCGACTCTGTTAAAGGATGTAAACATGATGTTCATTTGGTGCTTTACTTTATACTGTGTGTTTCCTGTCCCAGGCTTCCTGCTGTGTAATTATCAACAGTCCCAACTAAGGGCCTCCCGGGTGGCGCAGTGGTTAAGGGTGCTGTACTGCAGCGCCAGCTGTGCCATCAGAGTCCCTGGGTTCGCGCCCAGGCTCTGTGGGGCGACGCACAATTGGCCTAGCGTCGTCCGGGTTAGGGAGGGCTTGGTCGGTAGGGATGTCCTTGTCTCATTCCGCACCAGCGACTCCTGTGGCGGGCCGGGCGCAGTGCGCGCTAACCAAGGTTGCCAGGTGCACTGTGTTTCCTCCGACACATTGGTGCGGCTGGCTTCCGGGTTTGATGCGCACTGTGTTAAGAAGCAGTGCGGCTGGTTGGGTTGTGTATCGGAGGACGCATGACTTTCAACCTTCGTCTCTCCCGAGCCCGTACGGGAGTTGTAGCAATGAGACAAGATAGTAGCTACTACAACAATTGGATACTACGAAATTGGGGAGAAAAAGGGGTAAAAAAAAACAGTCCCAACTATCTACATGGTGTCCAGTAACAATATCTGAAGCGTTAGCAGAAATACTTCAAAATGCTGCGTTGAGTCCATCTAATGAACTACTTCCTGAAACAGACTGACACGTTCCCCAACTGATGTTTGATGCATTAAAAATGTATACATTTCCATTCATAGCTAGTCAGGACGTATAGCCCGAATCTCCCTAACAGACAGACACATCTCATCTTCTACCTCCTGAGTCTCTACTTCTAACGTTGTTGACCCCTCTACCTCCTGAGTCTCTACTTCTAATGGTGTTGACCCCTCTACCTCCTGAGTCTCTACTTCTAATGGTGTTGACCCCTCTACCTCCTGAGTCTCTCTACTTCTAATGGTGTTGACCCCTCTACCTCCTGAGTCTCTACTTCTAATGGTGTTGACCCCTCTACCTCCTGAGTCTCTACTTCTAATGGTGTTGACCCCTCTACTTCTAATGGTGTTGACCCCTCTACCTACTGAGTCTCTACTTCTAATGGTGTTGACTCTCTACCTCCTGAGTCTCTACTTCTAATGGCGTTGACCCTTCTACCTCCTGAGTCTCTACTTCTAATTGTGTTGACCCCTCTACCTCCTGAGTCTCTACTTCTAATGGTGTTGACCCCTCTACCTCCTGAGTCTCTACTTCTAATGTTGTTGACCCCTCTACCTCCTGAGTCTCTCTACTTCTAATGGTGTTGACCCCTCTACCTCCTGATTCTCTCTACTTCTAATGGTGTTGACTCCTCTACCTCCTGAGTCTCTCTACTTCTAATGGTGTTGACCCTTCTACCTCCTGAGTCTCTACTTCTAATGGTGTTGACCCCTCTACCTCCTGAGTCTCTACTTCTAATGGTGTTGACCCTTCTACCTCCTGAGTCTCTCCTTCTAATGGTGTTGACCCTTCTACCTCCTGAGTCTCTACTTCTAATGGTGTTGACCCCTCTACCTCCTGAGTCTCTACTTCTAATGGTGTTGACCCCTCTACCTCCTGAGTCTCTACTTCTAATGGTGTTGACCCCTCTACCTCCTGAGTCTCTACTTCTAATGGTGTTGACCCCTCTACCTCCTGAGTCTCTACTTCTAATGGTGTTGACCCCTCTACCTCCTGAGTCTCTACTTCTAATGGTGTTGACCCCTCTACCCCCCGAGTCTCTCTACTTCTAATGGTGTTGACCCCTCTACCTCCTGAGTCTCTACTTCTAATGGTGTTGACCCCTCTACCTACTGAGTCTCTACATGTAATGGTGTTGACCCTTCTACCTCATGAGTCTCTACTTCTAATGGTGTTGACCCCTCTACCTCCTGAGTCTCTCTACTTCTAATGGTGTTGACCCCTCTACCTCCTGAGTCTCTCTACTTCTAATGGTGTTGACCCCTCTACCTCCTGAGTCTCTACTTCTAATGGTGTTGACCCTTCTACCTACTGAGTCTCTACTTCTAATGGTGTTGACTCCTCTACCTCCTGAGTCTCTACTTCTAATGGTGTTGACCCCTCTACCTACTGAGTCTCTCTACTTCTAATGGTGTTGACCCTTCTACCTCCTGAGTCTCTACTTCTAATTGTGTTGACCCCTCTACCTCCTGAGTCTCTCTACTTCTAATGGTGTTGACCCCTCTACCTCCTGAGTCTCTCTACTTCTAATGGTGTTGACCCTTCTACCTACTGAGTCTCTCTACTTCTAATGGTGTTGACCCTTCTACCTCCTGAGTCTCTACTTCTAATTGTGTTGACCCCTCTACCTCCTGAGTCTCTCTACTTCTAATGGTGTTGACCCCTCTACCTCCTGAGTCTCTCTACTTCTAATGGTGTTGACCTCTCTACCTCCTGAGTCTCTACTTCTAAAGGGTCATACTGTAGGTAAAGGGTCATACTGTAGGTAAAGGTCATACTGTAGGTAAAGGTCATACTGTAGGTAAAGAGTCATACTGTAGGTAAAGGTCATACTGTAGGTAAAGGTCATACTGTAGGTAAAGGTCATACTGTAGGTAAAGGTCCTTTGTCACTAAAGAGTCTCTAGAAGAAGATTTTACATTCGATGATCGTGATACACCTGCGCTTCATCAGACTCACCTGGACTCCATCACCTCCCTGATTACCTTCCCTATCTATGTCTCTCCCTTTGGTGCCTTCCCTATATATATGTCACTCCCTTTGGTACCTTCCCTATCTATGTCCCTCCCTTTGGTTCCTTCCCTATATATGTCCCTCCCTTTGGTTCCTTCCCTATCTATGTCCCTCCATTTGGTGCCTTCCCTATCTATGTCCCTCCCTTTGGTTCATTCCCTATCTATGTCCCTCCCTTTGGTTCCTTCCTTATATATGTCTCTCCCTTTGGTTCCTTCCCTATCTATGTCCCTCCCTTTGGTTCCTTCCCTATATATGTCCTTCCCTTTGGTTCCTTCCCTATATATGTCACTTCCTTTGGTTCCTTCCCTATATATGTCCCTCCCTTTGGTTCCTTCCCTATATATGTCCCTCCATTTGGTGCCTTCCCTATATATATGTCACTCCCTTTGGTTCCTTCTCTATATATGTCTCTCCCTTTGGTTCCTTCCCTATATATGTCTCTCTCTTTGGTTCCTTCCCTATATATGTCCCTCCATTTGGTTCCTTCCCTATATATGTCACTCCCTTTGGTTCCTTCCCTATATATGTCCCTCCCTATGGTTCCTTCCCTATATATGTCCCTCTCTTTGGTTCCTGCCCTATATAAGTCCCTCCCTTTGGTTCCTTCCCTATATATGTCCCTCCCTTTGGTTCCTTCCCTATATATGTCACTCCCTTTGGTTCCTTCCCTATATATGTCACTCCCTTTGGTTCCTTCCCTATCTATGTCCCTCCCTTTGGTTCCTTCCCTATATATGTCCCTCCCTTTGGTTCCTTCCCTATATATGTCTCTCCCTTTGGTTCCTTCCCTATCTATGTCCCTCCTTTGGTTCCTTCCCTATATATGTCCCTCCCTTTGGTCCCTTCCCTATATATGTCTCTCCCTTTGGTTCCTTCCCTATCTATGTCCCTCCCTTTGGTTCCTTCCCTATCTATGTCCCTCCCTTTGGTTCCTTCCCTATCTATGTCCCTCCCTTTGGTTCCTTCCCTATATATGTCCCTCCCTTTGGTTCCTTCCCTATCTATGTCCCTCCCTTTGGTTCCTTCCCTATCTATATCCCTCCCTTTGGTTCCTTCCCTATCTATGTCCCTCCCTTTGGTTCCTTCCCTATATATGTCCCTCCCTTTGGTTTCTTCCCTATATATGTCTCTCCCTTTGGTTCCTTCCCTATATATGTCAATCCCCTTGGTTCCTTCCCTATATATGTCCCTCCCTTTGGTTCCTTCCCTATATATGTCCCTCCCTTTGGTTCCTTCCCTATATATGTCCCTCCCTTTGGTTCCTTCCCTATATATGTCCCTCCCATTGGTTCCATCCCTATATATGTCTCTCCCTATGGTTCCTTCCCTATATATGTCCCTCTCTTTGGTTCCTTCCCCAGGCATTATTGTTTCTGTTCCAGTGTCATGTCTGTGTGTTGTTTGTGTTTCTTGTTTTGTATTTAGTTGCATTTATTTATTAAAACACTCCCTCCCTGAACTTGCTTCCCGACTCTCAGCGTACTCATTACTCTGCCACTGTGTACTCATTACTCTGCCACTGTGTACTCTCTGTTTAGGGCCAAATAGCATTCTAGTTTGCTCTGTTTTTTTGTTAATTCTTTCCAATGTGTTAGGTAATTATATTTTTGTTTTCTCATGATTTGTTTGGGTCTAATTGTGCTGCTGTCCTGGGGCTCTGTGGGGTGTGTTTGTGTTTGTGAACAGAGCCCCAGGACCAGCTTGCTTAGGGGACTCTTCTCCAGGTTCATCTCTCTGTAGGTGATGGCTTTGTTATGGAAGGTTTGGGAATCGCTTCCTTTTAGGTAGAATTTAACGGCTCTTTTCTGGATTTTGATAATTAGTGGGTATCGGCCTAATTCTGCTCTGCATGCATTATTTGGTGTTCTACGTTGTACATGGAGGATATTTTTGCAGAATTCTGCGTGCAGAGTCTCAATTTGGTGTCTGTCTTTCCTGTGGAAATAAATGTTAGTTTTTTTGCCAATTTTAACTGCGCACTTGTTTGTGTACATGCATTTTATAATGTCGGATGTTCTTCCCCCAACACCACTTTCCATTCATTTGTACAACCCTCATGCCAAATTGAGTCAAGCTTTTTTGAAATCAACAAAGTACGAGAGAACTTTACATGTTTGTTTGTCAATTAGGGTGTGCAGGGTGAATACGTGGTCTGTCGTACGGTCATTTGGTTTTAAAAAAAAGCCCATTTGACGTTTGCTCAGTACATTCTTTTTGCTGAGGGAGGAAATGTACACATCTGGTGTTAATGATAATGCAGAGGTTTTTCCCAAGGTTGCTGTTGACGCATATCCCACGGTAGTTATTGGGTTCAAATTTGTCTCCACTTTTGTGGATTGGGGTGATCAGTCCTTGGTTCCAAATATTGGGGGAGATACCAGAGCTGAGGATGATGTTAAAGAGTTTAATAATAGCCAAATTGAGCTTGTGGTCTGTATATTTCATCATTTCATTTAGGAAACCATCAACACCACAGGCCTTTTTGGGTTGGAGGATTTGTATTTTGTCCTGTAGTTCATTCCATGTAAATGTAATTCTCTCTCTCACTCACCCCCTTTCCCTCAGGTTCATTGCCGTGTCAATCCCTCTGAACTACAACAGGAAGCACGTTGACCAGCGTCAGATCATCCTGCTGTCAGGCACCTGGCTCATAGCCCTGGCCGTGGCCTCCCCAGTCATGTTGGGTATCAACAACATCCCACACCGGGACCCCACCGAGTGTAAACTGGAAGATGACAACTACGTGATTTACTCCTCTGTCTGCTCCTTCTTCATCCCCTGTCCCATCATGCTCCTCCTCTACTTCGGCATGTTCCAGGGCCTGAAGAGGTGGGAGGAGGCGCGCAAGGCCAAGCTGAGGAACAGCATCCAGACATGCAGGAAGCTTCAGCATGCAGCCGCAGCCGCCGCCATGCCGACCTCAGGGACCATCCCCGGGCCGCTGCCCATGCCCCTGCCCAGGATCATCGAGAGGGACCTGGCTCAGGCCCGGCTGGGGCTGGAGGATACCGATGACTATCTGCAGCCAGACTGCCCCCCGTTCCCCTCGGCGTACAGGGAGAGGATCAGCTCCGTGCCGTCTATCTCCTACCAGCAGAAGCCGCCGCAGAAGAGGAAGCGAGCCAAGATCAACGGCAGGGAGAGGAAGGCCATGAGGGTTCTTCCAGTTGTGGTGGGTAAGTGCCACAGATTAAAGTTACAGACTTGTCAAAAAGTTGTCAAAAAACTCACAAAAGGCTCCCCTGACTTGTCAAAAACGAATAAGTTCCCCTCAAACCTGTCAAAAACTTACAAAGGTTTCCTTCAAACTTCCGAGTCAGAGTCCTATGAGTCCAGAATCAAGTTTCAAGTGTTTGTGACTGTCCCCATCTCTGCTTCTCCCCCTTTCTCTTTTCTACTGAGGGCTCATAGGGTAGGTTCTACTGAGGCCTCATAGGGTAGGTTCTACTGAGGGCTCATAGGGTAGGTTCTACTGAGGCCTCATAGGGTAGGTTCTACTGAGGCCTCATAGGGTAGGTTCTACTGAGGGCTCATAGGGTAGGTTCTACTGAGGGCACATAGGGTAGGTTCTACTGAGGGCTCATAGGGTAGGTTCTACTGAGGGCTCATAGGGTAGGTTCTACTGAGGGCTCATAGGGTAGGTTCTACTGAGGGCTCATAGGGTAGGTTCTACTGAGGGCTCATAGGGTAGGTTCTACTGAGGCCTCATAGGGTAGGTTCTACTGAGGGCTCATAGGGTAGGTTCTACTGAGGCCTCATAGGGTAGGTTCTACTGAGGGCTCATAGGGTAGGTTCTACTGAGGGCTCATAGGGTAGGTTCTACTGAGGCCTCATAGGGTAGGTTCTACTGAGGGCTCATAGGGTAGGTTCTACTGAGGGCTCATAGGGTAGGTTCTACTGAGGGCTCATAGGGTAGGTTCTACTGAGGCCTCATAGGGTAGGTTCTACTGAGGCCTCATAGGGTAGGTTCTACTGAGGGCTCATAGGGTAGGTTCTACTGAGGGCTCATAGGGTAGGTTCTACTGAGGGCTCATAGGGTAGGTTCTAACTGGTCGTGATTAGACCTGGTTCAAATGCATGTTTTGGGTTCATACTGTATAAACCCCTTATGGCTGGCCTCAAAGCACACATTGCTTTCTCCAACGGCTTAAATAAAATAAAAAATGAAATATATAATTAAAACACACACGTTGGGAGCCCTAAAAGCTAGACTAGACAGTCACTATCAGATAGTACTGGGAACCGGTTCTCCAGTTATAATGACAGGCTACATTTATAAAATGATGAAAGTATTGTGTTTCCAGCTTCTGATTCACTGACCTGCTTAATGGAGGATAACGTTCATCAAACCAGAACCTGGAAACTGATAGAAATGTTAAATCATGAGATGAAGTGATGAAAAGGATAAAATACCCAGCAGGCCGTGCTGGTTGAAAGGATGTCATCCAGTTTGGTCCACTGGGAGAGTATTGTGTTTCTCTGGAGTCACACTGACCTGGACATTGATTAAGGGGGCCGTAACGGTTTAAATGGAAATGATGCAGTGATATACCTCGGGGGAATTCTCCATCTCTCATTTCTGAACTTATTCACTTTTGGCCACAGCGTCATCATTCATGAATAATTTGAGGTGGTTGAGTCATTTTCTCAGTGTCAGGCTGATATGAGGTGCATTTTTAATGAAACATGCACTATGTTTGAGTGGTGGATGCTGGTGGCACATCCTTCATCTTCATCGGTGAGAGAAAAACAACAAAAAACCCTTCTATAAAAAAAGGTGCTGTGTCCTGCAGTGCTCTCATGGCTTCCTGATCCGTCACAATGAACTGCTTCACACTTTTCAAAAGAATTTCAGAAAGAGGTCATTTGGCTGTTCTAATAGGAGAACTCTTTGGAATAACCTTTTTTTGGGGGTTCCGGGTAGAACCCTCTGTGAAAAAAAAGGGTTCTACATGGAACCCAAAGGGTTCTGCTTGGAATAGGACAACCAAATATCATTTTTTTTTAGGTAGAACGGTAAGTGTGGTGTGCCTACTGCCATGTGCTACTTTTATTTTTAAATGATTAATGGGAGAAACGACCTTTCTAATGTACAGTGAATGCTACAGTGTTGACAGCAGATACACAGCTTGTTAGGAAAATACAGAATGCTACAGTGTTGACAGCAGATACACAGCTTGTTAGGAAAATACAGAATGCTACAGTGTTGACAGCAGATACACAGCTTGTTAGGAAAATACAGAATGCTACAGTGTTGACAGCAGATACACAGCTTGTTAGGAAAATACAGAATTCTACAGGGTTGACAGCAGATACACAGCTTGTTAGGAAAATACAGAATTCTACAGGGTTGACAGCAGATACACAGCTTGTTAGGAAAATACAGAATGCTACAGTGTTGACAGCAGATACACAGCTTGTTAGGAGAATACAGAATGCTACAGTGTTGACAGCAGATACACAGCTTGTTAGGAAAATACAGAATGCTACAGTGTTGACAGCAGATACACAGCTTGTTAGGAAAATGCTACAGTGTTGACAGCAGATACACAGCTTGTTAGGAAAATACAGAATGCTACAGTGTTGACAGCAGATACACAGCTTGTTAGGAAAATGCTACAGTGTTGACAGCAGATACACAGCTTGTTAGGAAAATACAGAATGCTACAGTGTTGACAGCAGATACACAGCTTGTTAGGAAAATACAGAATGCTACAGTGTTGACAGCAGATACACAGCTTGTTAGGAAAATGCTACAGTGTTGACATCAGATACACAGCTTGTTAGGAAAATGCTACAGTGTTGACAGCAGATACACAGCCTTTTAGGAAAATACAGAATGCTACAGGGTTAACAGCAGATACACAGCTTGTTAGGAAAAAGCTACAGTGTTGACAGCAGATACACAGCTTGTTAGGAAAAAGCTACAGTGTTGACAGCAGATACACAGCTTGTTAGGAAAAAGCTACAGTGTTGACAGCAGATACACAGCTTGTTAGGAAAATGTTACAGTGTTGACATCAGATACACAGCTTGTTAGGAAAATACAGAATGCTACAGGGTTGACAGCAGATACACAGCTTGTTAGGAAAAAGCTACAGTGTTGACAGCAGATACACAGCTTGTTAGGAAAAAGCTACAGTGTTGACTGCAGATACACAGCTTGTTAGGAAAATACAGAATGCTACAGTGTTGACAGCAGATACACAGCTTGTTAGGAAAATACAGAATGCTACAGGGTTGACAGCAGATACACAGCTTGTTAGGAAAATACAGAATGCTACAGTGTTGACAGCAGATACACAGCTTGTTAGGAGAATACAGAATGCTACAGTGTTGACAGCAGATACACAGCCTGTTAGGAAAATACAGAATGCTACAGGGTTGACAGCAGATACACAGCTTGTTAGGAAAATACAGAATGCTACAGTGTTGACAGCAGATACACAGCTTGTTAGGAAAATACAGAATGCTACAGTGTTGACAGCAGATACACAGCTTGTTAGGAAAAAGCTACAGTGTTGACAGCAGATACACAGCTTGTTAGGAAAATACAGAATGCTACAGGGTTGACAGCCGATACACAGCTTGTTAGGAAAATACAGAATGCTACAGTGTTGACAGCAGATACACAGCTTGTTAGGAGAATACAGAATGCTACAGTGTTGACAGCAGATACACAGCCTGTTAGGAAAATACAGAATGCTACAGGGTTGACAGCAGATACACAGCTTGTTAGGAAAATACAGAATGCTACAGTGTTGACAGCAGATACACAGCTTGTTAGGAAAATACAGAATGCTACAGGGTTGACAGCAGATACACAGCTTGTTAGGAAAATACAGAATGCTACAGTGTTGACAGCAGATACACAGCTTGTTAGGAAAATACAGAATGCTACAGGGTTGACAGCAGATACACAGCTTGTTAGGAAAATACAGAATGCTACAGTGTTGACAGCAGATACACAGCTTGTTAGGAAAATACAGAATGCTACAGTGTTGACAGCAGATACACAGCCTGTTAGGAAAATACAGAATGCTACAGGGTTGACAGCAGATACACAGCTTGTTATGAAAATACAGAATGCTACAGTGTTGACAGCAGATACACAGCTTGTTAGGAAAATACAGAATGCTACAGGGTTGACAGCAGATACACAGCTTGTTAGGAAAATACAGAATGCTACAGTGTTGACAGCAGATACACAGCCTGTTAGGAAAATACAGAATGCTACAGTGTTTACAGCAGATACACAGCTTGTTAGGAAAATACAGAATGCTACAGTGTTTACAGAAGATACACAGCTTGTTAGGAAAAAGCTACAGTGTTGACTGCAGATACACAGCTTGTTAGGAAAATGCTACAGTGTTGACAGCAGATACACAGCTTGTTAGGAAAATGCAGAATGCTACAGTGTTGACAGCAGATACACAGCTTGTTAGGAAAATACAGAATGCTACAGTGTTGACAGCAGATACACAGCTTGTTAGGAAAATGCTACAGTGTTGACAGCAGATGCTAAATTATTATGCACTATTCATCAATAATGAAAAGTTATTGATAAGCAACTACATGTTGTCGGCAAGCAACACAAAACAAAAGGTCAAACAGGTTAAAAACATTTACTAATCAAATCATACCAAAAGGTCATCAAACCCAGCCCATAGCTAATAGACCTAGGAGGCTGTATTTACTAAACCCAAATTAGGAAAGCCCTTGGACATCAGTAGCATCTTATCGGAGAAACTGATGACGAGGGACTACACTTTATCATGTAGGCTCCTGTAGACTTCCCAGGCAACATAACTAAGGTAAAGGTTTGTGGTCATCAGACGTTAGGTCTGACAGAAGGTCTGTAGTCATCAGATGCTAGGTCTGACAGGAGGTCTGTATTAATCAGATGCTAGATCTGACAGAAGGTCTGTAGACAGGTCTGTAGTCATCAGATGCTAGGTCTGACAGAAGGTATGTAGTCATCAGATGCTAGGTCTGACAGAAGGTCTGTAGTCATCAGATGCTAGGTCTGACAGAAGGTCTGTAGTCATCAGATGCTAGATCTGACAGAAGGTCTGTAGTCATCAGATGCTAGGTCTGACAGAAGGTCTGTAGTCATCAGATGCTAGGTCTGACAGAAGGTCTGTAGTCATCAGATGCTAGGTCTGACAGAAGGTCTGTAGTCATCAGATGCTAGGTCTGACAGAAGGTCTGTAGTCATCAGATGCTAGGTCTGACAGAAGGTCTGTAGTCATCAGATGCTAGATCTGACAGAAGGTCTGTTAGACAGAAGGTCTGTAGGCATCAGACGCTAGGTATAACAGAATGTCTGTTAGACAGGTCTGTAGTCATCAGAAGCTAGGTCTGACAGAAGGTCTGTAGTCATCAGATGCTAGGTCTAACAGAAGGTCTGTAGTCATCAGATGCTAGATCTGACAGAAATCAAATCAAATCAAATCAAATGTATTTATATAGCCCTTCGTACATCAGCTGATATCTCAAAGTGCTGTACAGAAACCCAGCCTAAAACCCCAAACAGCAAGCAATGCAGGTGTAGAAGCACGTGGCTAGGAAAAACTTCCTAGAAAGGCCAAAACCTAGGAAGAAACCTAGAGAGGAACCAGGCTATGTGGGGTGGCCAGTCCTCTTCTGGCTGTGCCGGGTGGAGATTATAACAAAACATGGTCAAGATGTTCAAATGTTCATAGATGATCAGCATGGTCGAATAATAATAAGGCAGAATAGTTGAAACTGGAGCAGCAGCACAGTCAGGTGGACTGGGGACAGCAAGGAGTCATCATGTCAGGTATTCCTGGGGCATGGTCCTAGGGCTCAGGTCCTCCGAGAGAGAGAAAGAAAGAGAGAATTAGAGAGAGCATATGTGGGATGGCCAGTCCTCTTCTGGCTGTGCCGGGTGGAGATTATAACAGAACATGGCCATGATGTCAGATCTAGCATCTGATGACTACAGACCTTCTGTCAGACCTAGCATCTGATGACTACAGAAGGTCTGTAGTCATCAGATGCTAGGTCTGACAGAAGGTCTGTAGTCATCAGATGCTAGATCTGACAGAAGGTCTGTTAGACAGAAGGTCTGTAGGCATCAGACGCTAGGTATAACAGAATGTCTGTTAGACAGGTCTGTAGTCATCAGATGCTAGGTCTGACAGAAGGTCTGTAGTCATCAGATGCTAGGTCTAACAGAAGGTCTGTAGTCATGAGATGCTAGGTCTGACAGAAGGTATATAGTCATCAGATGCTAGGTCTGACAGAAGGTCTGTAGTCATCAGATGCTAGATCTGACAGAAGGTCTGTTAGACAGAAGGTCTGTAGGCATCAGACGCTAGGTATAACAGAAGGTCTGTTAGACAGAAGGTCTGTAGTCATCAGACGCTAGGTCTGACAGAAGGTCTATAGTCATCAGATGCTAGGTTTAACAGAAGGTCTGTAGTCATCAGACACTAGGTCTGACAGAAGGTCTGTAGTCATCAGATGCTAGGTCTAACAGAAGGTCTGTAGTCATCAGATGCTAGGTCTGACAGAAGGTCTGTAGTCATCAGATGCTAGATCTGACAGAAGGTCTGTTAGACAGAAGGTCTGTAGGCATCAGACGCTAGGTATAACAGAATGTCTGTTAGACAGGTCTGTAGTCATCAGATGCTAGGTCTGACAGAAGGTCTGTAGTCATCAGATGCTAGGTCTAACAGAAGGTCTGTAGTCATGAGATGCTAGGTCTGACAGAAGGTCTATAGTCATCAGATGCTAGGTCTGACAGAAGGTCTGTAGTCATCAGATGCTAGATCTGACAGAAGGTCTGTTAGACAGAAGGTCTGTAGGCATCAGACGCTAGGTATAACAGAAGGTCTGTTAGACAGAAGGTCTGTAGTCATCAGACGCTAGGTCTGACAGAAGGTCTATAGTCATCAGATGCTAGGTTTAACAGAAGGTCTGTAGTCATCAGACACTAGGTCTGACAGAAGGTCTGTAGTCATCAGATGCTAGGTCTAACAGAAGGTCTGTAGTCATCAGATGCTAGGTCTGACAGAAGGTATGTAGTCATCAGATGCTAGGTCTGACAGAAGGTCTGTAGTCATCAGATGCTAGGTCTGACAGAAGGTCTGTAGTCATCAGATGCTAGGTCTGAAAGAAGGTCTGTAGTCATCAGATGCTAGGTCTGACAGAAGGTCTGTAGTCATCAGATGCTAGGTCTGACAGAAGGTCTGTAGTCATCAGATGCTAGGTCTGACAGAAGGTCTGTAGTCATCAGATGCTAGATCTGACAGAAGGTCTGTAGTCATCAGATGCTAGGTCTGACAGAAGGTCTGTAGTCATCAGATGCTAGGTCTGACAGAAGGTCTGTAGTCATCAGATGCTAGGTCTGACAGAAGGTCTGTAGACATCAGATGCTAGGTCTGACAGAAGGTCTGTAGTCATCAGATGCTAGGTCTGACAGAAGGTCTGTAGTCATCAGATGCTAGGTCTAACAGAAGGTCTGTAGTCATGAGATGCTAGGTCTGACAGAAGGTCTATAGTCATCAGATGCTAGGTCTGACAGAAGGTCTGTAGTCATCAGATGCTAGATCTGACAGAAGGTCTGTTAGACAGAAGGTCTGTAGGCATCAGACGCTAGGTATAACAGAAGGTCTGTTAGACAGAAGGTCTGTAGTCATCAGACGCTAGGTCTGACAGAAGGTCTATAGTCATCAGATGCTAGGTTTAACAGAAGGTCTGTAGTCATCAGACACTAGGTCTGACAGAAGGTCTGTAGTCATCAGATGCTAGGTCTAACAGAAGGTCTGTAGTCATCAGATGCTAGGTCTGACAGAAGGTCTGTAGTCATCAGATGCTAGATCTGACAGAAGGTCTGTTAGACAGAAGGTCTGTAGGCATCAGACGCTAGGTATAACAGAATGTCTGTTAGACAGGTCTGTAGTCATCAGATGCTAGGTCTAACAGAAGGTCTGTAGTCATGAGATGCTAGGTCTGACAGAAGGTCTATAGTCATCAGATGCTAGGTCTGACAGAAGGTCTGTAGTCATCAGATGCTAGATCTGACAGAAGGTCTGTTAGACAGAAGGTCTGTAGGCATCAGACGCTAGGTATAACAGAAGGTCTGTTAGACAGAAGGTCTGTAGTCATCAGACGCTAGGTCTGACAGAAGGTCTATAGTCATCAGATGCTAGGTTTAACAGAAGGTCTGTAGTCATCAGACACTAGGTCTGACAGAAGGTCTGTAGTCATCAGATGCTAGGTCTAACAGAAGGTCTGTAGTCATCAGATGCTAGGTCTGACAGAAGGTATGTAGTCATCAGATGCTAGGTCTGACAGAAGGTCTGTAGTCATCAGATGCTAGGTCTGACAGAAGGTCTGTAGTCATCAGATGCTAGGTCTGACAGAAGGTCTGTAGTCATCAGATGCTAGGTCTGACAGAAGGTCTGTAGTCATCAGATGCTAGGTCTGACAGAAGGTCTGTAGTCATCAGATGCTAGATCTGACAGAAGGTCTGTAGTCATCAGATGCTAGGTCTGACAGAAGGTCTGTAGTCATCAGATGCTAGGTCTGACAGAAGGTCTGTAGTCATCAGATGCTAGGTCTGACAGAAGGTCTGTAGACATCAGATGCTAGGTCTGACAGAAGGTCTGTAGACATAAGATGCTAGGTCTGACAGAAAGTCTGTAGACATCAGGTGCTAGGTCTGACAGAAGGTCTGTAGACATCAGATGCTAGGTCTGACAGAAGGTCTGTAGACATCAGATGCTAGGTCTGACAGAAGGTCTGTAGACATCAGATGCTAGGTCTGACAGAAGGTCTGTTAGACAGGTCTGTAGTCATCAGATGCTAGGTCTGACAGAAGGTCTGTAGACATCAGATGCTAGGTCTGACAGAAGGTCTGTAGACATCAGATGCTAGGTCTGACAGAAGGTCTGTTAGACAGGTCTGTAGTCATCAGATGCTAGGTCTGACAGAAGGTCTGTAGACATCAGATGCTAGGTCTGACAGAAGATCTGTAGACATCAGATGCTAGGTCTGACAGAAGGTCTGTTAGACAGGTCTGTAATCATCAGATGCTAGGTCTAATAGAAGGTCTGTAGACATCAGATGCTAGGTCTGACAGAAGGTCTGTAGACATCAGATGCTAGGTCTGACAGAAGGTCTGTAGACCTATTAGAAGTGTGACTTTAGGCCACCGTTCTCTACCTGACTAAGTTTAGCTTAAAGCCTTCAATCCAGACATTATGTACCACTTTGGATCGTCTTAACCCCACGACACACATGACCACAGGTTTAAGTATAGATGTGCCTACTGATTCGTTCACGGCTTCAACTAATGAGCAGAAACAGATGGAAGTGTTGAGGAGAGTTAAATGTCTTCATTAGTCTCCAGCCAGACTGACGGATGTTCCTCTCTGTCTTTGGTCATCTATGTGGGAGACCATGTGGGTGGGTTGGTGACTCATTACACAGATAGTCATTTCACAGTACCATGCCCAATCCAAACATAATGTGGATATTGTCAGCAAAAGTTCCAGAAACTATGATTGTGATCTGCGTAATCAGGTCAGCTCTGTACAAGCTTGGTTTGCTTCAGCAGTGTGAAAAGCCCATCTGCGTTTCTAATAAACAAACAGAGTTTAAAGTAAGAACAAACAAAAAAGAATCGCTGCTGTTCAACAGATCAGGGTAGCCTAGTGGTTAGAGTGGAGGGGCGGCAGGGTAGACTAGTGGTTAGAGCGGAGGGGCGGCAGGGTAGACTAGTGGTTAGAGCGGAGGGGCGGCAGGGTAGACTAGTGGTTAGAGTGGAGGGGCGGCAGGTAGACTAGTGGTTAGAGTGGAGGGGCGGCAGGGTAGCCTAGTGGTTAGAGTGGAGGGGCGGCAGGGTAGACTAGTGGTTAGAGTGGAGGGGCGGCAGGGTAGACTAGTGGTTAGAGTGGAGGGGCGGCAGGGTAGCCTAGTGGTTAGAGTGGAGGGGCGGCAGGGTAGACTAGTGGTTAGAGTGGAGGGGCGGTAGGGTAGACTAGTGGTTAGAGTGGAGGGGTGGAGGGGCGGCAGCGTAGCCTAGTGGTTAGAGTGGAGGGGCGGCAGGGTAGACTAGTGGTTAGAGTGGAGGGGCGGCAGGGTAGACTAGTGGTTAGAGTGGAGGGGCGGTAGGGTAGACTAGTGGTTAGAGTGGAGGGGCGGCAGCGTAGACTAGTGGTTAGAGTGGAGGGGCGGTAGGGTAGACTAGTGGTTAGAGTGGAGGGGTGGAGGGGCGGCAGCGTAGCCTAGTGGTTAGAGTGGAGGGGCGGCAGGGTAGACTAGTGGTTAGAGTGGAGGGGCGGCAGGGTAGACTAGTGGTTAGAGTGGAGGGGCGGTAGGGTAGACTAGTGGTTAGAGTGGAGGGGCGGCAGCGTAGACTAGTGGTTAGAGTGGAGGGGCGGTAGGGTAGACTAGTGGTTAGAGTGGAGGGGTGGAGGGGCGGCAGCGTAGCCTAGTGGTTAGAGTGGAGGGGCGGCAGGGTAGACTAGTGGTTAGAGTGGAGGGGCGGCAGGGTAGACTAGTGGTTAGAGTGGAGGGGCGGCAGGGTAGACTAGTGGTTAGAGTGGGGGGGCGGTAGGGTAGACTAGTGGTTAGAGTGGAGGGGTGGAGGGGCGGCAGGGTAGCCTAGTGGTTAGAGTGGAGGGGCGGCAGCGTAGCCTAGTGGTTAGAGTGGAGGGGCGGCAGCGTAGCCTAGTGGTTAGAGTGGAGGGCCGGCAGCGTAGCCTAGTGTTTAGAGTGGAGGGGCGGCAGGGTAGCCTAGTGGTTAGAGTGGAGGGGCGGCAGGGTAGCCTAGTGGTTAGAGTGGAGGGGCGGCAGGGTAGCCTAGTGGTTAGAGTGGAGTGGCGGCAGGGTAGACTAGTGGTTAGAGTGGAGGGCCGGCAGGGTAGCCTAGTGGTTAGAGTGGAGGGGAGGCAGGTAGCCTAGTGGTTAGAGTGGAGGGGTGGCAGGGTAGACTAGTGGTTAGAGTGGAGGGGCGGCAGGTAGCCTAGTGGTTAGAGTGGAGGGGCGGCAGGGTAGCCTAGTGGTTAGAGTGGAGGGGTGGCAGGGTAGCCTAGTGGTTAGAGTGGAGGGGCGGCAGGGTAGCCTAGTGGTTAGAGTGGAGGGGCGGCAGGGTAGACTAGTGGTTAGAGTGGAGGGGCGGCAGGGTAGACTAGTGGTTGGACTAGTAACCGGAAGGTTGCAAGTTCAAACCCCCGAGCTGACAAGGTACAAATCTGTCGTTCTGCCCCTGAACAGGCAGTTAACCCGCTGTTCCTAGGCCGTCATTGAAAATAAGAATTTGTTCTTAACTAACTGACTTGCCTAGTTAAATTAAAATAAATATAAAATATATTTTTTAAAACAGATCAGGGTTGTTTTCCAGCTGACTTTGAATTGAAGTTGATCCTTAAATTTGATCGTGTCCCAGGACAGGAGGCAGTTGGTATCAGGTAACACTCAGAGCGTCACATCAATTAGTATTAGCAGGAAACACAGTTTACCATGCAGGGCCCGCTGCTGGGGACACGACAGGCTGTCCCTCATAACACCAGGCAGTCAGTGAGGGTGGTTCCTGTTGAAGACAACACAGATCAACACCAATGTCGGCCGTCTCCACTCAGTAGATCCCCGGCTGGGTGTCAAATAGTTGGGAAATGAACAGAAAAATGTGTCTGTTCTGCGGTCAGAGACGAGGCTGTGCACGGCCGGCGTTCGTGTTGGTCTTGTTCTTTACATTGAGGGTAGACATTAAGATGTCACTGAGGGTAGTGATTCTACACGGAACGTTGGGAACATAAGAGGGGAAAGGAAGGAGAAGCATTTAGCTAATACAGACAGACAGACAGACAGACAGACAGACAGACAGGCAGGCAGGCAGGCAGGCAGACAGACAGACAGACAGACAGACAGACAGACAGACAGACAGACAGACAGACAGACAGACAGACAGACAGAAGATCCTCTCCTACTAGACAGACAGACAGACAGACAGACAGACAGACAGACAGACAGACAGACAGACAGACAGACATCAGATCCTCTCCTACTAGACAGACAGACAGACAGACAGACATCCGATCCTCTCCTACTAGACAGACAGACAGACAGACAGACAGAGAGACATCAGATCCTCTCCTACTAGACAGACAGACAGACAGACAGACAGACAGACAGACAGACAGACAGACAGACAGACAGACAGACAGACAGACAGACAGACATCCTCTATTTTTCCTCTTTGGCAACAACACTTATTCTGTCGAAGGGTTAAAGGACAGACAATTTTCTGTTTCCAATTTGTAAAAAGCATTTGTTGACTGTAATTGTTTGATTGCTTTATGGGGAAGCTCAATAAGGAAGCTCAATAAGGAAGCTCAATAAGGAATAGGGAAGCTCAATAAGGAAGCTCAATAAGGAAGGAGCACAGAATCCTTCCAGGGGTGCTCCGGATGAGTTAGGGACTGGCAAGCAGGGTTCAAATGACCCAGTGGAAATTGGAAACATTTATGAAGGTTAATCCAACTGACATTTTGGGATGTTCTAGGGGGGTGCCCATACTCTCTAGGGCGTGCCCGACATATCTTGGGGGTGTCTGACATCAAAGTGTTTGACTTGTGGGGGGGGTCCACATCGATATTAAAATGATCACCCCCGTTTATGCATGGAGATGAAGACAGACTGTCCCTTAAGAGTAAAGTCTCTCCAGATGAAGACAGACTGTCTCTCCAGACGAAGACAGACTGTCTCTTAATTAAGAGTATAGTATCTCCAGAGGAAGACAGACTGTCTCTTAATTAAGAGTAACGTCTCTCCAGAGGAAGACAGACTGTCTCTTAATTAAGAGTATAGTATCTCCAGAGGAAGACAGACTGTCTCTTAATTAAGAGTATAGTATCTCCAGAGGAAGACAGACTGTCTCTTAATTAAGAGTATAGTATCTCCAGAGGAAGACAGACTGTCTCTTAATTAAGAGTATAGTATCTCCAGAGGAAGACAGACTGTCTCTTAATTAAGAGTATAGTATCTCCAGAGGAAGACAGACTGTCTCTTAATTAAGAGTATAGTATCTCCAGAGGAAGACAGACTGTCTCTTAATTAAGAGTAAAGTCTCTCCAGAGGAAGACAGACTGTCTCTTAATTAAGAGTAACGTCTCTCCAGAGGAAGACAGACTGTCTCTTAATTAAGAGTATAGTATCTCCAGAGGAAGACAGACTGTCTCTTAAGAGTAAAGTCTCTCCAGAGGAAGACAGACTGTCTCTTAATTAAGAGTATAGTATCTCCAGAGGAAGACAGACTGTCTCTTAAGAGTAAAGTCTCTCCAGAGGAAGACAGACTGTCTCTTAAGAGTAAAGTCTCTCCAGAGGAAGACAGACTGTCTCTTAATTAAGAGTAAAGTCTCTCCAGAGGAAGACAGACTGTCTCTTAAGAGTAAAGTCTCTCCAGAGGAAGACAGACTGTCTCTTAATTAAGAGTATAGTATCTCCAGAGGAAGACAGACTGTCTCTTAATTGAGTATAGTATCTCCAGAGGAAGACAGACTGTCTCTTAATTAAGAGTAACGTCTCTCCAGAGGAAGACAGACTGTCTCTTAATTAAGAGTAACGTCTCTCCAGAGGAAGACAGACTGTCTCTTAATTAAGAGTAACGTCTCTCCAGAGGAAGACAGACTGTCTCTTAATTAAGAGTATAGTATCTCCAGAGGAAGACAGACTGTCTCTTAATTAAGAGTATATTATCTCCAGAGGAAGACAGACTGTCTCTTAATTAAGAGTATAGTATCTCCAGAGGAAGACAGACTGTCTCTTAAGAGTAAAGTCTCTCCAGATGAAGACAGACTGTCTCTCCAGAGGAAGACAGACTGTCTCTTAATTAAGAGTAAAGTCTCTCTAGATGAAGACAGACTGTCTCTTAAGAGTAAAGTCTCTCCAGATGAAGACAGACTGTCTCTCCAGAGGAAGACAGACTGTCTCTTAATTAAGAGTAAAGTCTCTCTAGATGAAGACAGACTGTCTCTTAAGAGTAAAGTCTCTCTAGATGAAGACAGACTCTCTTAAGAGTAAAGTCTCTCCAGAGGAAGACAGACTGTCTCTTAATTAAGAGTAACGTCTCTCCAGAGGAAGACAGACTGTCTCTTAATTAAGAGTAACGTCTCTCCAGAGGAAGACAGACTGTCTCTTAATTAAGAGTATAGTATCTCCAGAGGAAGACAGACTGTCTCTTAATTAAGAGTAAAGTCTCTCCAGAGGAAGACAGACTGTCTCTTAAGAGTAAAGTCTCTCCAGAGGAAGACAGACTGTCTCTTAAGAGTAAAGTCTCTCCACCTCCCAGAGAGTTGAGGGTATAAATTCAGCCCCTCGTCCAATGAACACCTAACCAATGAATCATACAACGCATGGAGACACTCCAGACAAATGGCTTCTATCTACTGTCAGTTGCCTCTTGATTAAGTGTCCAGGGAAGCTCTGATTCACAGCTGTAGGTGGTTGGTGGGTCTTGATTAAGTGTCTGTCCAGGGAAGCTCTGATTCACAGCTGTAGGTGGTTGGTGGGTCTTGATTAAGTGTCTGGCCAGGGAAGCTCTGATTCACAGCTGTAGGTGGTTGGTGGGTCTTGATTAAGTGTCTGTCCAGGGAAGCTCTGATTCACAGCTGTAGGTGGTTGGTGGGTCTTGATTAAGTGTCTGTCCAGGGAAGCTCTGATTCACAGCTGTAGGTGGTTGGTGGTCTTGATCAAGTGTCTGTCCAGGGAAGCTCTGATTCACAGCTGTAGGTGGTTGGTGGGTCTTGATCAAGTGTCTGGCCAGGGAAGCTCTGATTCACAGCTGTAGGTGGTTGGTGGGTCTTGGTTAAGTGTCTGTCCAGGGAAGCTCTGATCCACAGCTGTAGGTGGTTGGTGGGTCTTGATTAAGTGTCTGGCCAGGGAAGCTCTGATTCACAGCTGTAGGTGGTTGGTGGGTCTTGATTAAGTGTCTGGCCAGGGAAGCTCTGATTCACAGCTGTAGGTGGTTGGTGGGTCTTGATTAAGTGTCAAGGTAAGCTCTGATTCACAGCTATAGGTGGTTGGTGGGTCTTGATTAAGTGTCCAGGGAAGCTCTGATTCACAGCTGTAGGTGGTTGGTGGGTCTTGATTAAGTGTCCAGGGAAGCTCTGATTCACAGCTGTAGGTGGTTGGTGGGTCTTGATTAAGTGTCTGGCCAGGGAAGCTCTGATTCACAGCTGTAGAGGGAAACTAAGCTTATTAGGTTGCAGTATCAGTTCCAGAGGGAGGAAGAGCTTCCCTGTTCAGGAGCTGGTACTACCTAGATTATATCCCAAATAGCAGCCTATTCCCTATTTAAGTGCACTACTTTTGTCCAGAGGTTTATGACGGTTCTAGTCAAAAGTAGTGCACTACATAGGGAATAGGGTACAGTTTTAGGGCGC
>NC_143047.1:45012500-45100000 GCF_057628025.1 Oncorhynchus mykiss
TAGGTAGATAAAGACCTACAGTAGGTAGATAAAGACCTACAGTAGGTAGATAATAGGTAGATAAAGACCTACAGTAGGTAGATAAAGACCTACAGTAGGTAGATAAAGACCTACAGTAGGTAGATAAAGACCTACAGTAGGTAGATAAAGACCTACAGTAGGTAGATAAAGACCTAGATATAAGTTGATTGATTTATAATTTATGGGATATTTTCCAGACTCTCAATGCTCTTACATAGTAAGAAGGTAAAGTCACCTCATCTAATGAATCAATCATCCGTGAATCAATTAATGGATCCATTATTCAGAACAGTCCCCTAACCTCTCCTCTCCTCCTCCTCCTCCCCTCAGGTTGCTTCCTGTTCTGCTGGACCCCGTTCTTCGTCGTCCACACCACCCGGGCCCTGTGTGCTACCTGCTACATCCCGCAGGCCCTGATAAGCACCGTCACCTGGCTGGGCTACGTCAACAGCGCCCTCAACCCCATTATCTACACGGTCTTCAACACAGAGTTCAGGAAGTTCTTCAAGAAGTCCCTCCACTCATTCAGCTGCTGCTGACGTCAGCCCCACACCGCAGGAACAATGGTAGCGCTAACCGTACTCTCACAGAAGGCGTATATTACTGCACAGGCATTTCCAAGGGCCAGTTCAGTTGGGGTCAGTTCAGAAGGTATACAAAAAAAAATGTCCAATTATCTTCAATGCTTTTCGGTGAGGAGAATGTGGAATTGACTTTCTTAATTGCCTGGGGATGGCCCAGGGCTAAATCTGTATGTATTGCTCTGGGGTGACCAACCCTCCTCCTGGACAGCTACTTAGTGAACAGGTTTTTGCTACAACCCTACCCTAAACAGATGACCTTGATCAGCAGGGATGGAGCCAGCACACCCTGTAGATCTCCAGGAGGAGGTTACAAGTTAAACCTTCATTTAACTAGGCAAGTCAGTTAAAGAACACATTCTTATTTACAATGACGGCCTACCGGGGATCAGTCTGTTAACTGCTTTGTTCAGGGGCAGAACAACAGATTTTTACCCTTGTCAGCTTGGGGATTCGATCCAGCAACCTTTAGGTTACCGACCCAACGCTCTAACCACTAGGCTACATGCTGGTTACTGACCCGACGCTCTAACCACTAGTCTACCTGCTGGTTACTGACCCAACGCTCTAACCACTAGGCTACCTGCCCCCTCAACCCCATAGTCATGCCACTGAGATATGGCTATATGAGTGTTTATCTGGTGGGTGGGCGGAGTTGGGTGGGCGGAGTCTGAGACCATTCCAACTGTTCTAAAGTAACATCGCTCTCCGTCCTGGATACCATGGCGATGCTGGCTTTGCATTGTTTATTACAGGTGTGGTATGAGGCTTAATACTAGCATTATAACAGTCTTACGACGGTGTTATTACAGCCCTGTGATTACACCTTTAATCTGAAGTTATTTAGCTGACAGCATTATGAAGAACAGAAGCTAATCAATGAATGCATTCATACAGTGTGTATGATACTGAAGCTTTAGCCTGTAACCTCGTATACAAATCCATTCAAATGTTGTTTTTTTGAAATTGTTTGTTTTTGCCATTTTAACTGAAGCCAATACTTTGACTGTGTCTGCCTGTAACAGCAGTCTGTTTTGTCGGGTCATTGACAGTGCCTACTGTTTTACCATATCCACGTTTTATGTGGAAAGCTTTCCAATAAAATAAAAGACACCTCTTTGTAAAGCAATGCCTTGTTCTCATCAGTATCAGCAATAACACCAGTTTGTCAGCTAAAGACTCCTTGCAGGAACAACAACTTAGGCGGTCGATTATACATGTAACAGTATAACTTTAGACCGTCCCCTTGCCCATACCCGGGCGCGAACCAGGGACCCTCTGCACACATCAACAACAGTCACCCACGAAGCATCGTTACCCATCGCTCCACAAAAGCCACGGCCCTTGCAGAACAAGGGGAACTACTACTTCAAGGTCTCAGAGCGAGTGACGTCACCGATTGAAACGCTATTTAGCGCCGCACCACCGCTAACTAAGCTAGCCGTTTCACATTCGTTACATACACATGCACACAAAAAAATAACTAGGTCTAGATATCAACATATCAAGCTTTCCCAGCTAAATAATATATCTAGCAAAACTTGGCAGATATGTATTTTACATTTAAAGGACTTTCAGTCAGTCAGACAAAGTGGTGGAGGAAAATGAGGAGAATTCTAAAGTGCCTTTTCCTCTCCGTTCTGTGGCTAGTTTCCTCTCAGTTCTGTGGCTAGTTTCCTCTCCGTTCTGTGGCTAGGTTCCTCTCCGTTCTGTGGCTAGTTTCCTCTCCGTTCTGTGGCTAGTTTCCTCTCAGTTCTGTGGCTAGTTTCCTCTCCGTTCTGTGGCTAGTTTCCTCTCCGTTCTGTGGCTAGTTTCCTCTCAGTTCTGTGGCTAGTTTCCTCTCAGTTCTGTGGCTAGTTTCCTCTCCGTTCTGTGGCTAGTTTTCTCTCCGTTCTGTGGCTAGTTTCCTCTCAGTTCTGTGGCTAGTTTCCTATCCGTTCTGTGGCTAGTTTCCTCTCCGTTCTGTGGCTAGTTTCCTCTCAGTTCTGTGGCTAGTTTCCTCTCAGTTCTGTGGCTAGTTTCCTCTCAGTTCTGTGGCTAGTTTCCTCTCAGTTCTGTGGCTAGTTTCCTCTCAGTACTGTGGCTAGTTTCCTCTCCGTTCTGTGGCTAGTTTCCTCTCAGTTATGTGGCTAGTTTCCTCTCAGTTCTGTGAGAGAGAGAGGTGGCAACAAGGACCGATGAAACCATGAGAAACTCTGGGAACATCAGAGATCCAACTGCAGTTGGTGACATGATTTACTGAGAGAGAAGAGAGAGAGAAGAGAGAGAGGAGAGAGAGAAGAGAAGAGAGAGAGAGAAGAGAGAGAGAGAAATGAATTGAGAGAGAAAGCCAAATGTGACCATTTTGATGACGTACATAATGCAAGACAGAGACGTGATGACACACTATCATGATCGTCACCCAGAGGCTCTCTCTGCTCCACCAGCCACCTAGCCATGCTGAGTGGTTTGGAGGCTCTCTCTGCTCCACCTAGCCATGCTGAGTGGTTCGGAGGCTCTCTCTGCTCCACCTAGCCATGCTGAGTGGTTTGGAGGCTCTCTCTGCTCCACCTAGCCATGCTGAGTGGTTCGGAGGCTCTCTCTGCTCCACCTAGCCATGCTGAGTGGTTCGGAGGCTCTCTCTGCTCCACCTAGCCATGCTGAGTGGTTTGGAGGCTCTCTCTGCTCCACCTAGCCATGCTGAGTGGTTCGGAGGCTCTCTCTGCTCCACCTAGCCATGCTGAGTGGTTTGGAGACTCTCTCTGCTCCACCTAGCCATGCTGAGTGGTTCGGAGGCTCTCTCTGCTCCACCTAGCCATGCTGAGTGGTTCGGAGACTCTCTCTGCTCCACCTAGCCATGCTGAGTGGTTCGGAGGCTCTCTCTGCTCCACCTAGCCATGCTGAGTGGTTCGGAGGCTCTCTCTGCTCCACCTAGCCATGCTGAGTGGTTCGGAGACTCTCTCTGCTCCACCTAGCCATGCTGAGTGGTTCGGAGGCTCTCTCTGCTCCACCTAGCCATGCTGAGTGGTTCGGAGACTCTCTCTGCTCCACCTAGCCATGCTGAGTGGTTTGGAGGCTCTCTCTGCTCCACCTAGCCATGCTGAGTGGTTCGGAGGCTCTCTCTGCTCCACCTAGCCATGCTGAGTGGTTCGGAGGCTCTCTCTGCTCCACCTAGCCATGCTGAGTGGTTTGGAGACTCTCTCTGCTCCACCTAGCCATGCTGAGTGGTTCGGAGGCTCTCTCTGCTCCACCTAGCCATGCTGAGTGGTTCGGAGGCTCTCTCTACTCCACCTAGCCATGCTGAGTGTTTCGGAGACTTTCTCTACTCCACCTAGTCATGCTGAGTGTTTCGGAGGCTCTCTCTGCTCCAACAGCCACCTAGCCATGCTGAGTGGTTCGGAGGCTCTCTCTGCTCCACCTAGCCATGCTGAGTGTTTCGGAGACTCTCTCTGCTCCAACAGCCACCTAGCCATGCTGAGTGGTTTGGAGACTCTCTCTGCTCCACCTAGCCATGCTGAGTGGTTTGGAGGCTCTCTCTACTCCACCTAGCCATGCTGAGTGGTTTGGAGACTCTCTCTGCTCCACCTAGCCATGCTGAGTGGTTTGGAGACTCTCTCTGCTCTCTCATGTAAGTTCAAACTGGATCATATGATTCAATCAGAGTTCCCCCAGGGCTCTGATAACAGTCTGAGATAGAGGGATACACTGTTATCACTGTTACCTCACCAGGTGTCCTGGTCCAGGTCTGTCCCAGGTTCTCTCCCTATAACCAGGTGTCCTGGTCCAGGTCTTTCCCAGGCTCTCTCCCTATAACCAGGTGTCCAGGTCTGTCCCAGGCTCTCTCCCTATAACCAGGTGTCCAGGTCTGTCCCAGGCTCTCTCCCTATAACCAGGTATCCAGGTCTGTCCCAGGCTCTCTCCCTATAACCAGGTATCCAGGTCTGTCCCAGGCTCTCTCCCTATAACCAGGTGTCCAGGTCTGTCCCAGGCTCTCTCCCTATAACCAGGTATCCAGGTCTGTCCCAGGCTCTCTCCCTATAACCAGGTGTCCAGGTCTGTCCCAGGCTCTCTCCCTATAACCAGGTGTCCAGGTCTGTCCCAGGTTCTCTCCCTATAACCAGGTGTCCTGGTCCAGGTCTTTCCCAGGCTCTCTCCCTATAACCAGGTGTCCAGGTCTGTCCCAGGCTCTCTCCCTATAACCAGGTGTCCAGGTCTGTCCCAGGTTCTCTCCCTATAACCAGGTGTCCTGGTCCAGGTCTTTCCCAGGCTCTCTCCCTATAACCAGGTGTCCAGGTCTGTCCCAGGCTCTCTCCCTATAACCAGGTGTCCTGGTTCAGGTCTGTCCCAGGCTCTCTCCCTATAACCAGGTATCCAGGTCTGTCCCAGGCTCTCTCCCTATAACCAGGTGTCCAGTTCTGTCCCAGGCTCTCTCCCTATAACCAGGTGTCCAGGTCTGTCCCAGGCTCTCTCCCTATAACCAGGTGTCCAGGTCTGTCCCAGGCTCTCTCCCTATAACCAGGTGTCCAGGTCTGTCCCAGGCTCTCTCCCTATAACCAGGTGTCCAGGTCTGTCCCAGGCTCTCTCCCTATAACCAGGTGTCCAGGTCTGTCCCAGGTTCTCTCCCTATAACCAGGTGTCCTGGTCCAGGTCTTTCCCAGGCTCTCTCCCTATAACCAGGTGTCCAGGTCTGTCCCAGGCTCTCTCCCTATAACCAGGTGTCCAGGTCTGTCCCAGGCTCTCTCCCTATAACCAGGTATCCAGGTCTGTCCCAGGCTCTCTCCCTATAACCAGGTATCCAGGTCTGTCCCAGGCTCTCTCCCTATAACCAGGTGTCCAGGTCTGTCCCAGGCTCTCTCCCTATAACCAGGTATCCAGGTCTGTCCCAGGCTCTCTCCCTATAACCAGGTGTCCAGGTCTGTCCCAGGCTCTCTCCCTATAACCAGGTGTCCAGGTCTGTCCCAGGTTCTCTCCCTATAACCAGGTGTCCTGGTCCAGGTATTTCCCAGGCTCTCTCCCTATAACCAGGTGTCCAGGTCTGTCCCAGGCTCTCTCCCTATAACCAGGTGTCCAGGTCTGTCCCAGGTTCTCTCCCTATAACCAGGTGTCCTGGTCCAGGTCTTTCCCAGGCTCTCTCCCTATAACCAGGTGTCCAGGTCTGTCCCAGGCTCTCTCCCTATAACCAGGTGTCCTGGTTCAGGTCTGTCCCAGGCTCTCTCCCTATAACCAGGTATCCAGGTCTGTCCCAGGCTCTCTCCCTATAACCAGGTGTCCAGTTCTGTCCCAGGCTCTCTCCCTATAACCAGGTGTCCAGGTCTGTCCCAGGCTCTCTCCCTATAACCAGGTGTCCAGGTCTGTCCCAGGCTCTCTCCCTATAACCAGGTGTCCAGGTCTGTCCCAGGCTCTCTCCCTATAACCAGGTGTCCAGGTCTGTCCCAGGCTCTCTCCCTATAACGAGGTATCCAGGTCTGTCCCAGGCTCTCTCCCTATAACCAGGTGTCCAGGTCTGTCCCAGGCTCTCTCCCTATAACCAGGTGTCCAGGTCTGTCCCAGGCTCTCTCCAGGCTCTCTCCTGGACTTCAGGAAACAGCAGAGGGAACACCCCCCTATCCACATCGATGGAACAGTAGTGGAGAGGGTAGCAAGTTTTAAGTTCCTCGGCATACACATCACAGACAAACTGAATTGGTCCACTCACACAGACAGCATCGTGAAGAAGGCGCAGCAGCGCCTCTTCAACCTCAGGAGGCTGAAGAAATTTGGCTTGTCACCAAAAGCACTCACAAACTTCTACAGATGCACAATCGAGAGCATCCTGGCGGGCTGTATCACCGCCTGGTATGGCAACTGCACCGCCCTCAACCGTAAGGCTCTCCAGAGGGTAGTGAGGTCTGCACAACGCATCACCGGGGGCAAACTACCTGCCCTCCAGGACACCTACACCACCCGATGTCACAGGAAGGCCATAAAGATCATCAAGGACATCAACCACCCGAGCCACTGCCTGTTCACCCCGCTATCATCCAGAAGGCGAGGTCAGTACAGGTGCATCAAAGCTGGGACCGAGAGACTGAAAAACAGCTTCTATCTCAAGGCCATCAGACTGTTAAACAGCCACCACTAACACTGAGTGGCTGCTGCCAACACACTGACACAACTCCAGCCACTTTAATAATGGGAATTGATGGGAAATGATGTAAATATATCACTAGCCACTTTAAACAATGCTACCTTATATAAATGTTACTTACCCTACATTATTCATCTCATATGCATACGTATATACTGTACTCTATATCATCGACGGTATCCTTATGTAATACATGTATCACTAGCCACTTTATACTATACTATGCCACTTTGTTTACATACTCATCTCATTTGTACATACTGTACCCGATACCATCTACTGTATCTTGCCTATGCTGCTCTGTACCATCACTCATTCATATATCCTTATGTACATATTCTTTATCCCCTTACACTGTGTACAAGACAGTAGTTTTGGAATTGTTAGTTAGATTACTTGTTATTACTGCATTGTCGGAACTAGAAGCACAAGCATTTCGCTACACTCGCATTAACATCTGCTAACCATGTGTATGTGACAAATAAAATTTGATTTGATTTGATTTGATTTGATTTGATTTATAACCAGGTATCCAGGTCTGTCCCAGGCTCTCTCCCTATAACCAGGTGTCCAGGTCTGTCCCAGGCTCTCTCCCTATAACCAGGTGTCCAGGTCTGTCCCAGGCTCTCTCCCTATAACCAGGTATCCAGGTCTGTCCCAGGCTCTCTCCCTATAACCAGGTATCCAGGTCTGTCCCAGGCTCTCTCCCTATAACCAGGTGTCCTGGTCCAGGTCTTTCCCAGGCTCTCTCCCTATAACCAGGTGTCCAGGTCTGTCCCAGGCTCTCTCCCTATAACCAGGTGTCCAGGTCTGTCCCAGGTTCTCTCCCTATAACCAGGTGTCCTGGTCCAGGTCTTTCCCAGGCTCTCTCCCTATAACCAGGTGTCCAGGTCTGTCCCAGGCTCTCTCCCTATAACCAGGTGTCCTGGTTCAGGTCTGTCCCAGGCTCTCTCCCTATAACCAGGTATCCAGGTCTGTCCCAGGCTCTCTCCCTATAACCAGGTGTCCAGGTCTGTCCCAGGCTCTCTCCCTATAACCAGGTGTCCAGGTCTGTCCCAGGCTCTCTCCCTATAACCAGGTGTCCAGGTCTGTCCCAGGCTCTCTCCCTATAACCAGGTGTCCAGGTCTGTCCCAGGCTCTCTCCCTATAACCAGGTGTCCAGGTCTGTCCCAGGCTCTCTCCCTATAACCAGGTATCCAGGTCTGTCCCAGGCTCTCTCCCTATAACCAGGTGTCCAGTTCTGTCCCAGGCTCTCTCCCTATAACCAGGTGTCCAGGTCTGTCCCAGGCTCTCTCCCTATAACCAGGTATCCAGGTCTGTCCCAGGCTCTCTCCCTATAACCAGGTATCCAGGTCTGTCCCAGGCTCTCTCCCTATAACCAGGTGTCCAGGTCTGTCCCAGGCTCTCTCCCTATAACCAGGTATCCAGGTCTGTCCCAGGCTCTCTCCCTATAACCAGGTGTCCAGGTCTGTCCCAGGCTCTCTCCCTATAACCAGGTGTCCAGGTCTGTCCCAGGCTCTCTCCCTATAACCAGGTGTCCAGGTCTGTCCCAGGCTCTCTCCCTATAACCAGGTGTCCTGGTCCAGGTCTTTCCCAGGCTCTCTCCCTATAACCAGGTGTCCAGGTCTGTCCCAGGCTCTCTCCCTATAACCAGGTGTCCAGGTCTGTCCCAGGTTCTCTCCCTATAACCAGGTGTCCTGGTCCAGGTCTTTCCCAGGCTCTCTCCCTATAACCAGGTGTCCAGGTCTGTCCCAGGCTCTCTCCCTATAACCAGGTGTCCTGGTTCAGGTCTGTCCCAGGCTCTCTCCCTATAACCAGGTATCCAGGTCTGTCCCAGGCTCTCTCCCTATAACCAGGTGTCCAGTTCTGTCCCAGGCTCTCTCCCTATAACCAGGTGTCCAGATCTGTCCCAGGCTCTCTCCCTATAACCAGGTGTCCAGGTCTGTCCCAGGCTCTCTCCCTATAACCAGGTGTCCAGGTCTGTCCCAGGCTCTCTCCCTATAACCAGGTGTCCAGGTCTGTCCCAGGCTCTCTCCCTATAACCAGGTATCCAGGTCTGTCCCAGGCTCTCTCCCTATAACCAGGTGTCCAGTTCTGTCCCAGGCTCTCTCCCTATAACCAGGTGTCCAGGTCTGTCCCAGGCTCTCTCCCTATAACCAGGTATCCAGGTCTGTCCCAGGCTCTCTCCCTATAACCAGGTATCCAGGTCTGTCCCAGGCTCTCTCCCTATAACCAGGTGTCCAGGTCTGTCCCAGGCTCTCTCCCTATAACCAGGTATCCAGGTCTGTCCCAGGCTCTCTCCCTATAACCAGGTGTCCAGGTCTGTCCCAGGCTCTCTCCCTATAACCAGGTGTCCAGGTCTGTCCCAGGTTCTCTCCCTATAACCAGGTGTCCTGGTCCAGGTCTTTCCCAGGCTCTCTCCCTATAACCAGGTGTCCAGGTCTGTCCCAGGCTCTCTCCCTATAACCAGGTGTCCAGGTCTGTCCCAGGCTCTCTCCCTATAACCAGGTGTCCAGGTCTGTCCCAGGTTCTCTCCCTATAACCAGGTGTCCTGGTCCAGGTCTTTCCCAGGCTCTCTCCCTATAACCAGGTGTCCAGGTCTGTCCCAGGCTCTCTCCCTATAACCAGGTGTCCAGGTCTGTCCCAGGTTCTCTCCCTATAACCAGGTGTCCTGGTCCAGGTCTTTCCCAGGCTCTCTCCCTATAACCAGGTGTCCAGGTCTGTCCCAGGCTCTCTCCCTATAACCAGGTGTCCTGGTTCAGGTCTGTCCCAGGCTCTCTCCCTATAACCAGGTATCCAGGTCTGTCCCAGGCTCTCTCCCTATAACCAGGTGTCCAGTTCTGTCCCAGGCTCTCTCCCTATAACCAGGTGTCCAGGTCTGTCCCAGGCTCTCTCCCTATAACCAGGTGTCCAGGTCTGTCCCAGGCTCTCTCCCTATAACCAGGTGTCCAGGTCTGTCCCAGGCTCTCTCCCTATAACCAGGTATCCAGGTCTGTCCCAGGCTCTCTCCCTATAACCAGGTGTCCAGTTCTGTCCCAGGCTCTCTCCCTATAACCAGGTGTCCAGGTCTGTCCCAGGCTCTCTCCCTATAACCAGGTGTCCAGGTCTGTCCCAGGCTCTCTCCCTATAACCAGGTGTCCAGGTCTGTCCCAGGCTCTCTCCCTATAACCAGGTATCCAGGTCTGTCCCAGGCTCTCTCCCTATAACCAGGTGTCCTGGTCTGTCCCAGGCTCTCTCCCTATAACCAGGTATCCAGGTCTGTCCCAGGCTCTCTCCCTATAACCAGGTGTCCTGGTCTGTCCCAGGCTCTCTCCCTATAACCAGGTGTCCTGGTCTGTCCCAGGCTCTCTCCCTATAACCAGGTATCCAGGTCTGTCCCAGGCTCTCTCCCTATAACCAGGTATCCAGGTCTGTCCCAGGCTCTCTCCCTATAACCAGGTGTCCAGGTCTGTCCCAGGCTCTCTCCCTATAACCAGGTGTCCTGGTCTGTCCCAGGCTCTCTCCCTATAACCAGGTGTCCAGGTCTGTCCCAGGCTCTCTCCCTATAACCAGGTGTCCTGGTCTGTCCCAGGCTCTCTCCCTAACCAGGTGTCCATTTTTTTTGTTGATCCTTGGAAACTGCAGACAGTTTTATTTATTCACTTCATCTTCATGTTACCAGGTTGGAAGGCAGTCTGTTGAGGTTGAGAGAGCCTTTAAAACGTGGATGGGAACGACGGTTGTCATTCCATTTACACGGTTAGACGAACACGCGGTTTGTTCAGCAGTAAAGTGGAGCGGAACGATGATCCAACAGAGGATAATCACGATGAAATGAGTAAGGAGGAGTGGGCTTCCCTCTGGACCGGACAGCAGAGTGTCACTCATCTCTGATTGACAGGTGAGTGATCATGACGACGGTTGTCATGACGTTGTGACTTGGAAATGGAATGTTGTATTTTTCAACCTGGGTGAAAGGATTCCTTTTAGTTCCTCTTTGTTAGGGTGTTAGACTGTATCCAAAATGTCCGCTATCTATAGTGCACTCCATATGACCACAGCCCTATGGGCACTATCAAATCAAATAAAATGTTATTTGTCACATGCGCTGAATACAACAGATTTTACTGTGAAATGCATCATTACAGAGCCCTCCCTTACAATGCAGAGTAAAAACAAAAGGAATACATTGTAAATCAAGAGGAATAAAATAAAAAACAGAAGAATGGTGCTATATACAGGAAGTACCAGTACTATATACAGGAAGTACCAGTACTATATACAGGAAGTACCAGTACCAGGTCACTGTGGTGCTATATACAGGAAGTACCAGTACCAGATCACTGTGGTGCTATATACAGGAAGTACCAGTACCAGATCACTGTGGTGCTATATACAGGGAATACCAGTACCAGATCACTGTGGTGCTATATACAGGGAGTACCAGTACTACATCGTATTGGTAGTAGTTTACTGGGTCAGTTATTACATTATTATATTGTATTGGTAGTAGTTTACTGGGTCAGTTATTACATTCTATTGAATTGGTAGTAGTTTACTGGGTCAATTATTACATGATTCTATTGTATTGGTAGTAGTTTACTGGGTCAGTAATTACATTATTATATCATATTGGTAGTAGTTTACTAGGTCAGTTATTACATTATTATATCGTATTGGTAGTAGTTTACTAGGTCAGTTATTACATTATTCTATCGTATTGGTAGCAGTTCACTGGGTCAGTTATTACATTATTCTATCATATTGGTAGCAGTTTACTGGGTCAGTTATTACATTATTCTATCATATTGGTAGCAGTTTACTGGGTCAGTTATTACATTATTCTATCATATTGGTAGTAGTTTACTGGGTCAGTTATTACATTATTCTATTGTATTGGTAGTAGTTTACTGGGTCAGTTATTACATTATTCTATCATATTGGTAGCAGTTTACTGGGTCAGTTATTACATTATTCTATTGTATTGGTAGTAGTTTACTGGGTCAGTTATTACATTATTCTATTGTATTGGTAGTAGTTTACTGGGTCAGTTATTACATTATTCTATCATATTGGTAGCAGTTTACTGGGTCAGTTATTACATTATTCTATTGTATTGGTAGTAGTTTACTGGGTCAGTTATTACATTACTCTATCATATTGGTAGCAGTTTACTGGGTCAGTTATTACATCGTATTGGTAGTAGTTTACTGGGTCAGTTATTACATCGTATTGGTAGTAGTTTACTGGGTCAGTTATTACATTATTCTATTGTATTGGTAGTAGTTTACTGGGTCAGTTATTACATTATTCTATCATATTGGTCCTAGTTTACTGGGTCAGTTATTACATTATTCTATCATATTGGTAGCAGTTTACTGGGTCAGTTATTACATTATTCTATCATATTGGTAGTAGTTTACTGGGTCAGTTATTACATTATTCTATTGTATTGGTAGTAGTTTACTGGGTCAGTTATTACATTATTCTATCATATTGGTAGCAGTTTACTGGGTCAGTTATTACATTATTCTATTGTATTGGTAGTAGTTTACTGGGTCAGTTATTACATTATTCTATTGTATTGGTAGTAGTTTACTGGGTCAGTTATTACATTACTCTATCATATTGGTAGCAGTTTACTGGGTCAGTTATTACATCGTATTGGTAGTAGTTTACTGGGTCAGTTATTACATCGTATTGGTAGTAGTTTACTGGGTCAGTTATTACATTATGCTATTGTATTGGTAGTAGTTTACTGGGTCAGTTATTACATTATTCTATCATATTGGTCCTAGTTTACTGGGTCAGTTATTACATTATTCTATCATATTGGTAGCAGTTTACTGGGTCAGTTATTACATTATTCTATCATATTGGTAGTAGTTTACTGGGTCAGTTATTACATTATTCTATTGTATTGGTAGTAGTTTACTGGGTCAGTTATTACATTATTCTATCATATTGGTAGCAGTTTACTGGGTCAGTTATTACATTATTCTATTGTATTGGTAGTAGTTTACTGGGTCAGTTATTACATTATTCTATTGTATTGGTAGTAGTTTACTGGGTCAGTTATTACATTATTCTATCATATTGGTAGCAGTTTACTGGGTCAGTTATTACATTATTCTATTGTATTGGTAGTAGTTTACTGGGTCAGTTATTACATTATTCTATCATATTGGTAGCAGTTTACTGGGTCAGTTATTACATCGTATTGGTAGTAGTTTACTGGGTCAGTTATTACATCGTATTGGTAGTAGTTTACTGGGTCAGTTATTACATTATTCTATTTTATTGGTAGTAGTTTACTGGGTCAGTTATTACATTATTCTATCATATTGGTCCTAGTTTACTGGGTCAGTTATTACATTCTATTGTATTGGTAGTAGTTTACTGGGTCAGTTATTACATTATTCTATTGTATCGGTAGTAGTTTACCGGGTCAGTTATTACATTATTCTATCATATTAGTCTTAGTTTACTGGGTCAGTTATTACATTATTCTATTGTATTGGTAGTAGTTACTGAGGCAGTTATTACATTATTCTATTGGTAGTAGTTACTGGGTCAGTTATTACATCGTATTGGTAGTAGTTCCTGGGTCAGTTATTACATTATTCTATTGGTAGTAGTTACTGGGTCAGTTATTACATCATATTGGTAGTAGTTTACTGGGTCAGTTATTACATTATTCTATTGGTAGTAGTTACTGGGTCAGTTATTACATCGTGTTGGTAGTAGTTACTGGGTCAGTTATTACATTATTATATTGTATTGGTAGTAGTTTACTGGGTCAGTTACAACATTATTCTATCATATTGGTAGTAGTTACTGGGTCAGTTATTACATCGTATTGGTAGTAGTTACTGGGTCAGTTATTACATTATTCTATTGTATTGGTAGTAGTTTACTGGGTCAGTTATTACATTCTATTGTATTGGTAGTAGTTTACTGGGTCAGTTATTACATTATTCTATTGTATTAGTAGTAGTTTACTGGGTCAGTTATTACATCGTATTGGTAGTAGTTACTGGGTCAGTTATTACATGATTCTATCATATTGGTAGTAGTTTACTGGGTCAGTTATTACATTCTATTGTATTGGTAGTAGTTTACTGGGTCAGTTATTACATTATTCTATTGTATTAGTAGTAGTTTACTGGGTCAGTTATTACATTATTATATTGTATTGGTGGTAGTTTACTGGGTCAGTTATTACGTTCTATTGTATTGGTAGTAGTTTACTGGGTCAGGATGATCCTCCTTACACTGGGTCAGTTATTACATATCTCCTAGTGATTCTGTGGTTCTATATTCAGCTCCATGTCTCTTATCAGCCTCGGTGTCATTTCACCACCCTACAGGAGATGATGGTGGGCCTACCAATGCAGAAATACAATTATAACTCACAAAATGGACACACAATCTCTATTGATTAGAACAGATTGAGGTCTTCTGTTGGCGTGGGTTTCAGTGAGCAGGGCAACATCAGTACCTTCATTATGTGTGACAATCAATACTGTTAGCAGCCTATAAAGGTAATGGCTGTGGGCTACAACATTGAGTTTAATCTATCTAATGGCTGTGTGCTACAACACAGATTAAACTCATTCTAATGGCTATGGACTACAACACAGATTAAACTCATTCTAATGGCTATGGACTACAACACAGATTAAACTCATTCTAATCGCTGTGGACTACAACACAGATTAAACTCATTCTAATGGCTATGGACTACAACACAGATTAAACTCACTCTAATCGCTGTGGACTATAACACAGATTAAACTCATTCTAATGGCTGTGGACTACAACACAGATTAAACTCATTCTAATGGCTATGGACTACAACACAGATTAAACTCATTCTAATGGCTGTGGCGGGGGATTCACAGTAGAGGAAGAGAGAGGCCAGTCAGACAGATTCAGACCAAGCTAAAAATCAGTATGATTACAACATAATAAGGTATTCATATTAATAATATCCTCTTAAGGATCCGCTCACTTTTTTCAATTTTCTTCTAAAATGACAAATCTAACTTCCTGTAGCTCAGGTCCTGAAGCAAGGATATACATATTCTTGGCACCATTTGAAAGGAAACACTTTAAGGTTTGTGGAAATGTGAAAGGAATATAAATCTGATAATACAAATAAGAAAAAAAAGCTTTATTTTGTATTATTTTTGACCATCATTTTTGAAATGCAAGAGAAAGGCCATAATGTTATTATTCCAGCCCAGGTGCAATTTAGATTTTGGTCACTAGATGGCAGCAGTGTATGTGCAAAGTTTTAGACTGATCCAATGAACCATTGCATTTCTGTTCAATATTTTGTAACAAGAATGACCAAATGTCAACTTCTGTCAGTGAAATGAATGCACTGTGGTGTGACTAACCTTCTATCTAGAGGTATTTATCAGCTAGTTAAGTGTCTCATTGCCTCGTTCCAGTCACCTACTACCATTGAGAGAATCTGACGTCTGCTATATTACGTTCTGTACCCAACGTGCATCTCTTTGATGCAAACCTGTCAGGACAGTATAGAAACAAGTTAAATTATGAATGGTGTTATTTAACATTAGGATGGGGTGTGACAGGTAGTCAAGGCTGTGTAGCAGGGTGGAAGCCGTGGAAGGGCATTTCAAAGGGTCCTATAGTATTACCATCATCTAGTGTGTGTGTATGCACGTTGGGAGGAGAGGAGGGGGGGGGGGGGGGTATAGCCCTGGAAGATCTACCATTGTCCTCATCCTGTGGCTTTCAGCAGCATTGTCCATTAGGAAGTTCACAGGTCAATGGATTTGACCTTAAAAAAAGTAGAACTGCATTGATTGAATTCCATTTAATGAATCAATGACCTATTTGAGTTCAAGAGGGCTGAACGGAGTTCACAATACTGTACTTTAGCTCCATCTGGTGGTCACATGGACACACACACACACATATACACATATACATACACATATATATATATATATATATATATATATATATATAGAGAGAGAGAGAGAGAGAGAGAGAGAGAGAGAGAGAGAGATATACATATATACATATATACAGTGCCTTGCGAAAGTATTCGGCCCCCTTGAACTTTGCGACCTTTTGCCACATTTCAGGCTTCAAACATAAAGATATAAAACTGTATTTTTTTGTGAAGAATCAACAAGTGGGACACAATCATGAAGTGGAACGACATTTATTGGATATTTCAAACTTTTTTAACAAATCAAAAACTGAAAAATTGGGCGTGCAAAATTATTCAGCCCCCTTAAGTTAATACTTTGTAGCGCCACCTTTTGCTGCGATTACAGCTGTAAGTCGCTTGGGGTATGTCTCTATCAGTTTTGCACATCGAGAGACTGAATTTTTTTCCCATTCCTCCTTGCAAAACAGCTCGAGCTCAGTGAGGTTGGATGGAGAGCATTTGTGAACAGCAGTTTTCAGTTCTTTCCACAGATTCTCGATTGGATTCAGGTCTGGACTTTGACTTGGCCATTCTAACACCTGGATATGTTTATTTTTGAACCATTCCATTGTAGATTTTGCTTTATGTTTTGGATCATTGTCTTGTTGGAAGACAAATCTCTGTCCCAGTCTCAGGTCTTTTGCAGACTCCATCAGGTTCTCTTCCAGAATGGTCCTGTATTTGGCTCCATCCATCTTCCCATCAATTTTAACCATCTTCCCTGTCCCTGCTGAAGAAAAGCAGGCCCAAACCATGATGCTGCCACCACCATGTTTGACAGTGGGGATGGTGTGAGCTGTGTTGCTTTTACGCCAAACATAACGTTTTGCATTGTTGCCAAAAAGTTCAATTTTGGTTTCATCTGACCAGAGCACCTTCTTCCACATGTTTGGTGTGTCTCCCAGGTGGCTTGTGGCAAACTTTAAACAACACTTTTTATGGATATCTTTAAGAAATGGCTTTCTTCTTGCCACTCTTCCATAAAGGCCAGATTTGTGCAATATACGACTGATTGTTGTCCTATGGACAGAGTCTCCCACCTCAGCTGTAGATCTCTGCAGTTCATCCAGAGTGATCATGGGCCTCTTGGCTGCATCTCTGATCAGTCTTCTCCTTGTATGAGCTGAAAGTTTAGAGGGACGGCCAGGTCTTGGTAGATTTGCAGTGGTCTGATACTCCTTCCATTTGAATATTATCGCTTGCACAGTGCTCCTTGGGATGTTTAAAGCTTGGGAAATCTTTTTGTATCCAAATCCGGCTTTAAACTTCTTCACAACAGTATCTCAGACCTGCCTGGTGTGTTCCTTGTTCTTCATGATGCTTTCTGCGCTTTTAACGGACCTCTGAGACTATCACAGTGCAGGTGCATTTATACGGAGACTTGATTACACACAGGTGGATTGTATTTATCATCATTAGTCATTTAGGTCAACATTGGATCATTCAGAGATCCTCACTGAACTTCTGGAGAGAGTTTGCTGCACTGAAAGTAAAGGGGCTGAATAATTTTGTACGCCCAATTTTTCAGTTTTTGATTTGTTAAAAAAGTTTGAAATATCCAATAAATGTCATTCCACTTCATGATTGTGTCCCACTTGTTGTTGATTCTTCACAAAAAAATACAGTTTTATATCTTTATGTTTGAAGCCTGAAATGTGGCAAAAGGTCGCTAAGTTCAAGGGGGCCGAATACTTTCGCAAGGCACTGTATACGTATATATACACACACACACTTCATGTTAAGAGTTCCAATTGTTGCTCAGCTTTATCAGCAGCGTAATCTCTTGTGACTGACAAAACAGAGGAGCTGATTTGGTTTCAAAAGTGCCACGATCATTAGGAACATCATGGTCAACAGGTCTGGTCGATGACATTGACAACAAAACCAGCCCTGTACGGGTCTTTATGCTAATTATTTACTGCAAAAACTGTACATGAGACACAATTTTTTTAAAGTATAAAAGAATATCTCAAGATATTTACACATTTCACAGAAAACGAATAACTATAATCTATTAAACCAACCCAATGCATTGCCAATTTGTCCTAAATGTCTTCCTCCAGTGTTGCCTCTGTGTTGTGCTGATTGGCCGTTGTGTGGATCAAAGTCTGTTGAAGAGAGTTCCTTTAATGACAGATTCTCTGCTGAGCAGACAGTCTGCTGTAGTCCTGAGCTATGAGGCAGGTGGACTGAGGTGGACTGCAGCGGTGAGGCATTCTTGAATGCTATCTTAAAAGACACCGACCCGTCTCATTCCTCCTCCTCTGTAGCCTGCAGATTAAAAACAAAACAGACAGAAGATCCACATAGTGGAGGTTGAAGTTATATTTTGCAGTGGTCCTTTGTAGCTTAGTGCAGCTTCCGGGATAGTGCTGCTCCATTCCCAGGACCACACGTATGTCAAATGGATGTACGGAACGAAGTCACTTTGGATAAAAACAGCTGCTCAATGGCATGCACTATAATACAGCAGGGATTCTTGAAAGATGAGGAAATAAACTTTTTTTTTTTTTATAACAAATATTTTTCTTAATATTACTATTATTATTATAGTGAACACCGTCAGACACCTTAAAAGGCTTTACATTTCTAAGTTTATTGTTCAAACAAGTGTTTAAATGCCTTGGTTGTTTAATTCTAACATTCGATTATTCAAGAGCTGTTCTTAGGCACGACGCATCGCAGAGTGCCTTGGACACAGCCCTTAGCCGTGGTATATTGGCTATATATCACAAACCCCATAAGAGCCTTATTGCTATTATAAACTGGATTACCAACGTAATAAGAGCTGTAAAACTAAATGTTTTGTCATATCTATGGTATATGGTCTGATATACCATGGCTTTCAGCCAATACGAATTCAGGGCTCAAACCACCCAGTTTCGAGCCCTGAATGCTGATTAGCTGGCTCCGCGTTGTGTCGTGCCTAAGAACGGCCCTTAGCCGTGGTATATTGGCCATATACCACACCCTTATTGCTTAATTATACCATGGGCATTGTTGAATACTTGTTTCTGATTGGCTTGAAGGGCATTCTAGAGTGTGCAGTATTTCCCTATAACCCACGCATGGTATATTTGCATGATAGAATTCATTGGCTATCGTTCATTCTTACATGTTCTATGTTTGAGCTGCTTTTGAAAGCAAACGTCCAATTGAAAACATCATTGCCATTGTTGAATTCGATGTTCCTAAAGGCAAACTAGGACTGCTGGTTTGGTTCGCTAAACTAGCAAGTCTGTTTGGTTACCATGGCAACTCCTGAAGCTGTCTAGCAAACTCGCTAGCTACTTCAGTGGATGTTGAACACATTTCTACCGGAAAATGAACACATTCCTAACAGCAAATATGTTAAAATTATAGCTTTGGTATAAAAGGGATAATCAACTAAAGATTCTATATATTCTTTAGAAAATAATGTAACTCTGTGGAAGGTGAGTTCCACTCCGTGAACACACCTTCCACGTCGTTCATTATTTTCCATAGATTGTCTCTTACATTAAATTAAAATCTCCAAACTTCCTTTTGTTTTGTTTTATAGCGCTATATAAAATGCTCCAGGCTAATTTCATTAGCATGTTGGTATGTTTTTCTATATTCAGAACATAAAACAAAATGTACATAACATTATCCCTTAGGTCTAGGACAGGAAGTACTTCAATAGTTTCAGAAGGACGTATCTTAAGGGGGTTTAGCCGTCTGTGACGGAGTTGACAAGTCACTGATGGAGTGGACAACAAACATTTAAAACAGACATTTTTTTTTTTACCTCTGAAAAATAGAAGTTCAACACAAGTTTTAGTAAAATATCGAAAATACAATTTGCCAATAAAAGCATCAATCTATCAGGTTTTTCAGACAGAATTTACGTTACATGAAAATCTGAGGAGTTTGTTTTACGGAGTAGACAAAAATGTAAATGTTTATTCGTTCAAGTTGTATACAAAGTAGCAATTTAGTTTTTCCTCGGGTGCTTCATGACTCTAAAATCTCATTTAAAATAAACATATTTGAACCAAAATTCCCATCCTATCAGGGAGATGGAGTTGACAAATTATGGTTGTGGCCATAGTGATTTGAATATTGTTTGTTTAATTCTATCAACATTTGAGAACTTTCCAGACCATGAGTGGCCTTGTTGCACTCCATGTAATGAGGACATGAATAAGGGGTCCTTATGGTAGAGCTGTCCCTGCTCATTCCTGATTCATTTAGGATTTCAGACAAATCTGACTGAGTCGACCAAATCTCCAGACACATTTTTTAGGAATCACAGTTTTGAGAGAAATATTATTTAAAGTCAAATAACGGAACAATTTTTATTTTTTTCCATACATTAAGTCTCTGAATGCTCTGAAAATCAGTGAATGCAAAGAGCCCAGGGTTTAGGTGCGTTTGTGTGTTAAATGCGTACGTGACACGTGTGTAAATCAGATGATTTCCCATGAACCAACCTTCTTAGCATTGGCAGCCATGAGAGCCTCCAGCTGGTAGTTCCAGCCCAGGACATCAGCCAGCATCTGCACCCCACCGACCACATCCCCTAGCTGGGCCACATCATTGTGTCGCGGGGTCCCCCAAGCGAAGGGCCCCACCAGGTCTCTGTTGATAAGTAGGCGAGGGACAGAGTCCCTCACAGCTCCAGCCAGACTGGCAAAGGGCTCCACCTAGTGTATTGACATGGAACAACATGTTTTAAGTCTCCAGTAAATAAATAAAAAATAAATAAAAATAATAATAATAATAATAAATAAATGTAAAAAAATATATATATATATACACACACACACCGGAGATATCTTTTATAGGAACCCTGGACTGAGTGAAACCCTGTCCTGCCTGATTGACAGGTGAATAACAGGAGAATAGCGTGTTAACTGGTTTATAACATGTTTATAACTGTGAATAACAGCTTACCAACAGCCACATAACGTGTGTATAACATCTTAATAACACATTGACAGCAGTGTTCCTCACCTCCAGAGAGGTACCCATGATAATGAGGAGGTCTGCCAGGGGAAAGTCCTTCAGGTAGCTGAAGTAGTGAGGAGGTAGTTCCTCCCCAAAGAAGACAATGTCAGGCTTCACCACACCCTTACAAGTGGGACACTTAGGGACTGTCCCCTTCATAATGTCAGGCTAAGAAGTAGACAAACACACAGGAGAAATACAGGAAATCAAAACTAGATATATATATTTTAACAACAAGCCACTGCATCAAACTATTATCTTTCAAACTTAAGAAACTTTCACAAATCACAGTATCGGAGCTAGATGGATTGAAGTCTCTCAATAATATGAATCAGTTGTAACAGGGAAATGCTCTGAGAATGGTGTGATAGTTAACCGACTCACACGTAGCTCCTCCCCCTTGTAGTCTCTGAGACACACAGTACAGGTAGCAGTAGCAAACGAGCCGTGTGCCTCCACCAGTTTCTCAGGGGGGATTCCTGCCACTAGAGTCACACACACACACAGTGAAACACAGCGAGATAGACAGAGAGGGAGAGAGACAGTGAAACAAATCAAATCAAATGTTATTTGTCACATACACATGGTTAGCAGATGTTAATGCGAGTGGAGCGAAATGCTTGTGCTTCTAGTTCCGACAATGCAGTAATATCCAATGAGTAATCTAACCTAACATTTCCACAACAACTACCTTATACACACAAGTGTAAAGGAATGAATAAGAATATGTACATAAAAAAATACATGAATGAGTGATGGTACAGAACAGCATAGGCAAGATGCAGTGGATGGTATAGAGTACAGTATATACATATGAGATGAGTAATGTAGGGTATGTAAACATTATATGAAGTGGCATTGTTTAAAGTGGCTAGTGATACATTTATTACATCAATTTTTCCATTATTAAAGTGTCTGGAGTTGAGTCAGTATGTTGGCAGCAGCCACACAGCGTGTGTGAGAGAGAGATGACAGGCTCCTGTGTGTATTACCTGAACTGTTTTTCAATACGGTCACACTAGTGGATCCACTTACGTCTCTCCAGGCCGTCGATATTCTGCGTGTACATTCTGAGGAGCTGGCCCTTGTCATGAAGGAGACGTATGAAATAGTGTGTGAGGTTGGGTTGGTAGTTGCCTGGGTACAGCTCTTTGGCCAGGGCAAAGAAAGGGTTGGGGTTGTGATGGAAGTAGTTGATCTCGAAGATGGCTTCTGCGTAAGGAAGATTATACTGCTGGAGGTTGTCATAGAGACCACTGCCAGGGGACCTGTCCAAGGAAAGTAGGGAGAAAAAGGTTTCCTACAAAGTCTGTGCATTCTTTGTATTCCTGACATGGGTTGACTGAACATCTCAAACACTTTCCAAATACTTGAGGTTGCATTTGATGGAACTTCAACCAATGGAATCATCCCAAAAGTGCAAAACCGCACCCTGCCCACCAGTCAAGTGCACCTCAAGCATTTAAAATATACTGCTTGTCACCTGAAGTCTGGGATCCCACTAGGTGTGCTGATCCCAGCCCCTGCCATCACTATGATCCTCTTGTACTGTCCGCCTCCGATGTTCTTAGTGAGGTCCTCTAGCGTCTGCTGCTTGGAGTCCTCCACTCCTCCTCTAAAGAACAGTCCTCGAAACCCAGGCCACCAGACTGTCTTGTCTTGGCTTGGACGTAGACCGTGGACATCCCTTTGCCTTGGAGCGAGGAATAATGTTCTTTGCTGTTGATCTGAGAAGGTAATGCATGTGGTGAAGTTACTGAGTAACTAGCTACTATCCTCATCGATCATATTACCTGTAGGTCTATGTAATGTTCACATCAATCTCAAAAGCAGCTTTCAAATTACAATTAGTTTCAAATCGATATTTAGGCTCTTGCTTACGTTTGAGTTTGATGAATCTAGCTGTACTCGATGTAATAGTATGATACAGATATAACCTGCCCTTGTGGACCATTGGGGAGGACATGCAATAAGTCATAGCTAGCTGCAAGAAATACACTGTATATTTGTAGCTTTCTCTTAGAGCCGCATCTTCATTTTGGAAGCAGGCAGTTGAAGCGCATGTTTTTACACAAGAAGAACCATTTCAATAGCATAACTATCCTAAGCTTTAGCTACATTTCATAATGCACAACATTGGCTCAAAACAAATGTGAGCCGCTGCATTAGTCTGTTGTTGCTCTGGTTACCTTTGAACTCGTGACGAAGGCTGATTATACCGTAAAATATGTACAATTATATTATACAGTTTAGAGTAAACAATTTAAATATAAGTGCTCACTGTCATTATTTTATAAATTGTAAATATCAGTTTGGTCCACTAATATCGAGTAATTAAACTACTTATCGTGATTACATCTCTTTAAAATATATATATGGGGTAATAAAAAACACGCAAACGCGTATTTGTTAGAAACATTACGGTAGACGTTCCTGTGTCAGCTCAGCTCCCATGAGTCTTTGCGTCTGCTCTTTGCTTGTGGTGCTAGCTGTTCAGTTAGTTAGCTAGCTAGGTACAGCAATTATAGATACAAGTTGTCAACGCGTTTCTTATTCGGTATCTAAATCTAAACCTACCGCGACAATGAAAGATGTTACCGGGTACCTCAAAACGCAACAGAGCATCAGTTCGACTCCGGAGATGGCATCGGAATGGCACACACTAGAGGAGTTTTACAACAAAAAGTAAGGAAAGCGTCTTGTCTACGTTAGCTAGTTTTTATATGTCATTCATGCGCTGAGTCATGGAGTTAGCTTACTAATGCTACAGTAGCTAGCTAAACACAAACCATCAGTGAATGACACACAAACAATCCACCAACTGTGAATTGTGTAGAGTGGAATAAAACATGAAATATATTTTATTCGTAACATGTGACTAACGTTACCGAAAATAAAATGTTATGATAGTCGTCATGTCCACAATCTTCCTTGATGCTATGCGGTTAACGGTTGCTAAAATGCTTCAGTAGACAGGGAGGATAGCTAGTTAGTTAACGTTTAGTTTTTTTTTTTTTTTGCGTTTAGGGACTTTTGCAATCTTGCAAGGCCATAGGTATTCATAGTCTCCGTCTTCCCTTCATCAGGCGGCAGGTAGACTAGTGGTCAGAGAGTTGGACTAGTAAGTTAACAGAAAATATCGAATTCCCAAACTGACAAGGAAAACATCAGTCGTTCTGCCCCTGAACAGGCAGTTAACCCACTGTTCCTAGGCTGTCATTGAAAATTAGAATTTGTTCTTAACTGACTTGCCTAGTTAAATAAAGGTAAAATAAATCTGACCAGCTTGCCACTAACCCCATTCAGTGCAGGATTGTTTCTTATTCATCATGTAATTCTAGTACCTAACCATACCTCGTCTTTCCATTGACAGGTTGTGGCATCAATTGACCCTAAAGCTCACAGACTTTGTAAAAGACCCTTGCTTTGCCACAGGAGATGGCCTCATACAACTGTACGATAACTTCCTCAGTGACTTTGACCACAGGTAGGACCAACACCAACCTACAGTAAAAACTGCTTCTCTGACAATTGGAATAGTAGCTAAAATTACAACACTGTTTAGTAGTCTAATCTCTGAGTGTTCAGTTGTAACCTTTTCTTTCTCTATCTCTCTGTTGTTTCTAGAATCAACCCCCTGTCTCTGGTGGAGATCATCCTGTATGTTGCCAGACAGATGACAGGTAAGAACACAGTCGGTACATGCAGTCTGTAGTCCTATCACCTTCTTCGCTGATGCTAAGTAATTGAACTCGAATCCACTCAGATACAGCATGTATCAGCACTCAACCAGCTCAAACAAGTTCTCCTTTTCAGATCCTAAAGATGCTATCACTTTCCTTGAGAAGACTAAGGAGAAGGTGAAGAGCAACGACGAGTCGGTCATTCTGTGCAAGACATCTATTGGAGCCCTTAAACTGGAGATAAATGACCTTCCAGCCACAAAGGTAACACGCTGTCTGGGTATACAGTAACTTGTAGGTTAAAAAAAACCTGGAAAACAAACATCTCAATGGAGACCTGTCCCAAGACGGCAGTAATCAAAACAATCAAAGCTTACTGAAGCCAGATGTACATGTACGTACATTTCAATCCAATGTATCTGTATGCGAACCCTGCCAGTCCACCGCTCTAGCCACTAGTCTACCCTGCCTTCCGTCCTGCAGATATTAATTGAGGAGGTGGAGGAGACGCTGAATAACTTGCCGGGTGTGACGTCAGTCCACGGGCGATTCTACGACCTGTCCAGCAAATACTACCGCATCGTGGGGAACCACGCCTCTTACTACAAGGACGCTCTGCGCTACCTCGGCTGTGTCGACATCAAAGACCTGCCAGGTAACATCTGTTTACAATGTACAGAGGCAGTATGTTGCACTGAAATCATACAGCAGAATTTAATGTTGGTAAAATCACAAAAACATAATTAGAATTATTATTATTATTATTTTATTTTTTACAATTGTTTGAAGGCGTTATTAGTTTGTGTGCTAGTACTCACTAGCTGTCATAACTGATGTCTTTATATCCATCAGAGACAGAGAAGCAGGAGAGGGCTTTCACACTGGGTCTGGCTGGACTCTTAGGAGAAGGAGTTTACAACTTCGGAGAGCTGGTAATTACCCATCACCACCCTTGTGATAGTTGTGTTTTTGAGGTATCCTCCCATTTGGTGAGATATTAGTCTGTCTGATAATAAGCATCAAGCAGCCATTTTAAAGCTAGATTTGGCTGAGCTACAGCCACAAAAGTTTGGGCTCAAGTTTTACCTTCAAAGCACCAGATGGCTTTGACAGCCTTTGTTTGACAGCCTGTCTCTGCTTGTGTTTTTAGCTGATGCACCCAGTACTGGAGTCCCTAAGGAGCACAGACAAGCAGTGGCTGATAGACACATTGTACTCCTTCAACGGAGGCAACGTGGAGAAGTTCCAGGCCTACAAGTCCGCCTGGGGAGCGCAGGTAACCAGCACAACTGGCTATAGTACGGCCTACAACAGCCGGGTTGAATGTACTCTATGGAAACTATCGCTGCAAGAAATAAAGATTGAAAACTATTGTCGCTCCCGTTGTCTCGTTCCAGAATGTGTTATTGTTTATTCACGTGGACATGGGTTTTGTTGAGGTGCTATGATTGGAGGCCCATTTAAAGTTAATAATGTTACAATAATCACAGAAGATTAGAAATCACCTGTCATTTAACCAACAAACACTGCTCATTTCAACGTGTGTCTGTGTTGCAGCCTGACCTGGCAGCCAACGAAGCCAAACTGATGCAGAAGATTCAGCTGCTTTGTGTGATGGAGGTGGGTTCTCCTTTCTCTCTCTTCTTCTCCCCCTACACGGCAGAACTAATTCTCTCTCTAATTGAATGTTTTATAGTGCAGGAGAACTGACGTTTGGACACAGGTTTTACTTTTCACAATGAATGTGTTTGTTTTACCCAAGGGTAGGAACTGAGAAATGTCATATTTTTAGAGGAACAGAATCTGAACCGGGAACGAAAGTGATCTATACTGTTCCAGAACAGTTATTTGGAAAGCCTGGGAACCGATTAATAACTTTACATTTCGGGTATTTTTTTCTAGTCCCACAAAAAAAACACAACAAAGTGGTTATGCAAAGCCCTCCCTCTGTCACTCAGAAACTTCTTTCAGAGTCTGCCTGCCCCTCCCCCTCCTTCCGAAGCCCTCCCTCTGTCACTCAGAAACCTCTTCCAGTGTCTGCCTGCCCCTCCCCCTCCTTCAGAAGCCCTCCCTCTGTCCTCCCTCGGTGTCTGCCTGCCCCTCCCCCTCCTTCTGAAGCCCTCCCTCTGTCCTCCCTCAGTGTCTGCCTGCCCCTCCCCCTCCTTCTGAAGCCCTCCCTCTGTCACTCAGAAACTTCTTCCAGTGTCTGCCTGCCCCTCCCCCTCCTTCAGAAGCCCTCCCTCTGTCCTCCCTCGGTGTCTGCCTGCCCCTCCCCCTCCTTCTGAAGCCCTCTCTCTGTCCTCCCTCAGTGTCTGCCTGCCCCTCTGTCACTCAGAAACTTCTTCCAGTGTCTGCCTGTCAGATCTTTGCCAGTGTGTGAGTGTGTGGGCTACTGTAGCCTCACCCCTCTGAAGCATAGGCTACTGTAGCCCCTCCCCCCTCTGAAGCATAGGCTACTGTAGCCTACTGATGGTATAGGCATAATAACAGAAGAACGGCTTCCATTTTTCAATGCTAGTTAATGATACTATAGTTATCACATTTTATTTGTCACATAAACATTGTTAGCAGATGTTAATGCGAGTGTAGCGAAATGCTTGTGCTTCTAGTTCCGACCATGCAGTAATAACCAACAAGTAATCTAACAATTTCACAACAACAACCTTATACACACAAGTGTAAAGGAATGATTAACAATATGTACATAAACATACATGAATGAGTGATGGCCGAACGGCATAGGCAAGATGCAGTAGATGGTATAGAGTACAGTATATACATATGAGATGAGTAATGTAGGCTATGTAAACATTATATAAAGTGGCGTAGTTTAAAGTGGCTAGTGAAATATTTATTACATCCTGAAAAAGGGGACTTCTCTTTTTTTGCTGAGTCAAAAAAAAAAAATGGTTCAGAATGAAACAATTAGAAAATAAATTAGGTTCCAACACCTGATTTTTACCAGCTTACTGTTGGATGCACTGATTGGTCAGTCTCTCTGGGTCACAGCGCCTGCTTAATGACGAGGATACATGTAAATGATGCTCTCAAACAGCCCTAACATGTCTACCTCTTCTTCTCTCCTCCGTCTAGATGACGTTCACTCGTCCCGCCAACAACAGACAGCTGACCTTCCATGAGATTGGACAGAGTGCCAAGATCCCCGTGAACGAGGTCAGTTGGTCATCAATCCACCAATCAATCGTATGTCACTTATGACAAATCATTAATATCTGGAGGCTTCCTATGATCATAGGTCTGTATCCGTGGTCACCTGGTCCACAGGCGATTTCCCAGCACAATAACACCCCATTAAAATAACATTTAGTTGAGTCGGTGCTTTCTGGAACTATAGGCCTACACATCCTGTGGCTCCACCTCCGGGGTTGGTGACAACTGGGGTTTATCTGGAGACCAGGGTTGGTGACAACTGGGGTTTATCTGGGGACCAGGATTGGTGACAACTGGGGTTTATCTGGAGACCAGGGTTGGGGTTTATCTGGAGACCAGGGTTGTTGACAACTGGGGTTTATCTGGAGACCAGGGTTGTTGACAACTGGGGTTTATCTGGAGACCAGGGTTGGTGACAACTGGGGTTTATCTGGAGACCAGGGTTGGTGACAACTGGGGTTTATCTGGGGACCAGGGTTGGGGTTTATCTGGGGACCAGGGTTGTTGACAACTGGGGTTTATCTGGAGACCAGGGTTGTTGACAACTGGGGTTTATCTGGGGACCAGGGTTGGTGACAACTGGGGTTTATCTGTGGACCAGGGTTGGTGACAACTGGGGTTTATCTGTGGACCAGGGTTGGTGACAACTGGGGTTTATCTGGGGACCTGGGTTGGTGACAACTGGGGTTTATCTGGAGACCAGGGTTGGTGACAACTGGGGTTAATCTGGGGACCTCGGTTGGTGACAACTGGGGTTTATCTGGAGACCAGGGTTGGTGACAACTGGGGTTTATCTGGAGACCAGGGTTGGTGACAACTGGGGTTTATCTGGAGACCAGGGTTGGTGACAACTGGGGTTTATCTGGAGACCAGGGTTGGTGACAACTGGGGTTTATCTGGAGACCAGGGTTGGTGACAACTGGGGTTTATCTGGAGACCAGGGTTGGTGACAACTGGGGTTTATCTGGGGACCTGGGTTGGTGACAACTGGGGTTTATCTGGGGACCTGGGTTGGTGACAACTGGGGTTTATCTGGGGACCTGGGTTGGTGACAACTGGGGTTTATCTGGAGACCAGGGTTGGTGACAACTGGGGTTTATCTGGGGACCAGGGTTGGTGACAACTGGGGTTTATCTGGGGACCAGGGTTGGTGACAACTGGGGTTTATCTGGAGAGTTGATTGTAAACGGTTTGAACCTGGGTCTGATTGTGATTCTTGGTTGTCCCCTGCAGGTGGAGCTGCTAGTGATGAAAGCTCTGTCTGTGGGTCTGATCAAAGGAAACATTGACGAGGTGGACCAGAAGATTCAGATGACCTGGGTGCAGCCCCGAGTACTGGACCTGCAGCAGGTAAATGCATTCTCCTTAACATATTCATATTCACGGGCCCAGGAATAATAATCAATCAATGAGAAGCACCGGTTCTCAGGGGCTGGACACGACTCCTGGTTTGGACCAGAAACAAGGGAATATTCTGTTTTACTATAATGTCCTCTGTAACACAAGTCATTGAGACCAATCCTAGTTGTGGTTAAAGTAAGTTGGCTTTGAGCTATAGAAATCATCCTCGACATATGGAAAAGCTTGTGAATGTTAACCTTTGACCCTGACTCTCTTCCTTGTCCCTGTTCAGATCAAGGGCATGAAGGACCGGTTGGACCTCTGGTGTGGGGATGTGAAAAACATGGCTGTGTTGGTGGAACAGCAGGCCCACGATATCCTCACTTAGACAGGCCTCCCCCCTTGGTTTAGCATCACTTAGACAGGCCTCCTCCCCTTGGTTTAGCCTCACCTAGACAGGCCTCCTCCCCTTGGTTTAGCCTCACCTAGACAGGCCTCCTCCCCTTGGTTTAGCCTCACCTAGACAGGCCTCCTCCCTCTGGTCTCCTCCATGGCCCTGTCCAGAACAACCCCCTAACCTCTAGACACTTGTAGAGATCAGAGAAGATTTATTTAATAGGTTTATGCAGTATGATGATAGTACCTTGCCCTCTGATAGTCTAGGTAGAGTTTTGGCCATATTGTTTACACCAGTCAGGTCCTCTCAGACAAGGGTCTAAGGTGTAGGTGCCAGGATGTTCTTCTGGACAGGGCCCTTCTCCCAGCCTGTTCACCCCTAGAATAGACCCCCATCACAGGAATCCTCTCAGACAAGGGTCTAAGGTGTAGGTGCAAGGATGTTCTTCTGGACAGGGCCCTTCCCCCCCCGCCTGTTCACCCCTAGAACAGACACCATCACAGGAATCCTCTCAGACAAGGGTCTAAGCCAGGTGTAGGTGCCAGGATGTTCTTCTGGACAGGGCCCTGTTCACCCCTAGAACAGACCCCCATCACAGGAATCCTCTCAGACAAGGGTCTAAGCCAGGTGTAGGTGCCAGGATGTTCTTCTGGACAGGGCCCTGTTCACCCCTAGAACAGACCCCCATCACAGGAATCCTCTCAGACAAGGGTCTAAGCCAGGTGTAGGTGCCAGGATGTTCTTCTGGACAGGGCCCTTCTCCCAGCCTGTTCACCCCTAGAACAGACACCATCACAGGAATCCTTCCTTCCTCTACCTACCTATCTCCCAGAAGGACTGATGCATCCAACTTTTTCAGTTTTTTTATTTCATTTGTATTTTTGTTGGGGTTCTGTGTACGTTCTTGTTACTTTATAGCAGTAAATAAATACAAGAAAACATTGTTCAATTTTGAAATAAAAATTACAAATGCTTGTTGGTGAAACATTACCCTTCAAACATGAATTATGGATGTGACTGTGTTTTTAGACCTATTGGTTGTATTGACTAATAGAATGACAGTTTCTCCAACCCTGGATCCTGAGGTATGTTTAACCAGGTTATAGTGACTAATAGAATGACAGTTTCTCCAACCCTGGATCCTGAGGTATGTTTAACCAGGTTATAGTGACTAATAGAATGACAGTTTCTCCAACCCTGGATCCTGAGGTATGTTTAACCAGGTTATAGTGACTAATAGAATGACAGTTTCTCCAACCCTGGATCCTGAGGTATGTTTAACCAGGTTATAGTGACTAATAGAATGACAGTTTCTCCAACCCTGGATCCTGAGGTATGTTTAACCAGGTTATAGTGACTAATAGAATGACAGTTTCTCCAACCCTGGATCCTGAGGTATGTTTAACCAGGTTATAGTGACTAATAGAATGACAGTTTCTCCAACCCTGGATCCTGAGGTATGTTTAACCAGGTTATAGTGACTAATAGAATGACAGTTTCTCCAACCCTGGATCCTGAGGTATGTTTAACCAGGTTATAGTGACTAATAGAATGACAGTTTCTCCAACCCTGGATCCTGAGGTATGTTTAACCAGGTTATAGTGACTAATAGAATGACAGTTTCTCCTAACCTGGATCCTGAGGTATGTTTAACCAGGTTATAGTGACTAATAGAATGACAGTTTCTCCAACCCTGGATCCTGAGGTATGTTTAACCAGGTTATAGTGACTAATAGAATGACAGTGTCCTCAACCCTGGATCCTGAGGTATGTTTAACCAGGTTATAGTGACTAATAGAATGACAGTTTCCCCAACCCTGGATCCTGAGGTATGTTTAACCAGGTTATAGTGACTAATAGAATGACAGTGTCCTCAACCCTGGATCCTGAGGTATGTTTAACCAGGTTATAGTGACTAATAGAATGACGGTGTCCTCAACCCTGGATCCTGAGGTATGTTTAACCAGGTTATAGTGACTAATAGAATGACAGTTTCCCCAACCCTGGATCCTGAGGTATGTTTAACCAGGTTATAGTGACTAATAGAATGACAGTTTCTCCAACCCTGGATCCTGAGGTATGTTTAACCAGGTTATAGTGACTAATAGAATGACAGTGTCCTCAACCCTGGATCCTGAGGTATGTTTAACCAGGTTATAGTGACTAATAGAATGACAGTTTCTCCAACCCTGGATCCTGAGGTATGTTTAACCAGGTTATAGTGACTAATAGAATGACAGTTTCTCCAACCCTGGATCCTGAGGTATGTTTAACCAGGTTATAGTGACTAATAGAATGACAGTGTCCTCAACCCTGGATCCTGAGGTATGTTTAACCAGGTTATAGTGACTAATAGAATGACAGTTTCTCCAGTTAACCCTGGATCCTGAGGTATGTTTAAATGTTTAACCAGAAGGTTATAGTGACTAATAGAATGACAGTTTCCTGGATCCTGAGGTATGTTTAACCAGGTTATAGTGACTAATAGAATGACAGTTTCCTGGATCCTGAGGTATGTTTAACCAGAAGGTTATATTGTGTTTAGGAGAGTTGTAACAACATTGAGTTGGCACTTGCTGAAATTACATTCAATGTTCTCAAGGAATGTTCTAGATCACATCCTCTGTTGCACCCTGTTCTGCCTCCTGCTCTGCACCCTGCTCTGCCCCCTGCTCTGCCCCCTGCTCTGCCCCCTGCTCTGCTCCCTGTTCTGCCCCCTGCTCTGCCCCCTGCTCTGCCCCCTGCTCTGCCCCCTGCTCTGCCCCCTGCTCTGCACCCTGCTCTGCCCCCTGCTCTGCCCCCTGCTCTGCTCCCTGCTCTGCCCCCTGCTCTGCCCCCTGCTCTGCACCCTGCTCTGCACCCTGCTCTGCCCCCTGCTCTGCCCCCTGCTCTGCACCCTGCTCTGCCCCCTGCTCTGCACCCTGCTCTGCACCCTTCTCTGCCCCCTGCTCTGCACCCTGCTCTGCCCCCTGCTCTGCCCCCTGCTCTGCCCCCTGCTCTGCACCCTGCTCTGCCCCCTGCTCTGCCCCCTGCTCTGCTCCCTGCTCTGCACCCTGCTCTGCCCCCTGCTCTGCCCCCTGCTCTGCACCCTGCTCTGCACCCTGCTCTGCCCCCTGCTCTGCTCCCTGCTCTGCCCATAGGCCAGAACACTATGTGGTTTCCAAGACATTTCTAATACACTCAAGGCACCTTCACATTAAGGTCAGTCCATATGGCTAACAGTTGATTTAATAGTTCTATAGAAGCAGATTTAATGTTTCTGGGGGGGGGGGGGGGTACATGACGTCCAGGACTAGAGGGGTATGGTGAACCCAGGGGTACATGAGGTCCAGGACTAGAGGGGTATGGTGAACCCAGGGGTACATGAGGTCCAGGACTAGAGGGGTATGGTGAACCCAGGGGTACATGAGGTCCAGGACTAGAGGGGTATGGTGTGAACCCAGGGGTACATGACGTCCAGGACTAGAGGGGTATGGTGAACCCAGGGGTACATGAGGTCCAGGACTAGAGGGGTATGGTGAACCCAGGGGTACATGAGGTCCAGGACTAGAGGGGTATGGTGAACCCAGGGGTACATGAGGTCCAGGACTAGAGGGGTATACTGTGAACCCAGGGGTACAGGAGGTCCAGGACTAGAGGGGTATGGTGAACCCAGGGGTACATGAGGTCCAGGACTAGAGGGGTATGGTGAACCCAGGGGTACAGGAGGTCCAGGACTAGAGGGGTATGGTGAACCCAGGGGTACATGAGGTCCAGGACTAGAGGGGTATGGTGTGAACCCAGGGGTACATGAGGTCCAGGACTAGAGGGGTATAGTGTGAACCCAGGGGTATATGAGGTCCAGGACTAGAGGGGTATAGTGTGATCCCAGGGGTACATGAGGTTCAGGACATGGGGGAAACTGTTCATATAATTAATATTCCATCATTTCAATTATTTTCTATTCATCTCTTCAACTACTGTGCTTAAAAGCCTACTGATATACGCTGAGTATCCGTACCAAACATTAGGAACATCTGCTTACTATTGAGTTGCACCCCCGTTTGTCCTCAGAACAGCCTCAATTCATCGGTGCATGGACTCTACAAGGTGTTAAAAGCCTTCCACAGGGACTCTACAAGGTGTTGAAAGCCTTCCACAGGGACTCTACAAGGTGTTGAAAGCCTTCCACAGGGTCTTCCACAGGGATTCTACAAGGTGTTGAAAGCCTTCCACAGGGTCTCTACAAGGTGTTGAAAGCCTTCCACAGGGACTCTACAAGGTGTTGAAAGCCTTCCACAGGGTCTCTACAAGGTGTTGAAAGCCTTCCACAGGGTCTCTACAAGGTGTTGAAAGCCTTCCACAGGGACTCTACAAGGTGTTAAAAGCCTTCCACAGGGTCTCTACAAGGTGTTGAAAGCCTTCCACAGGGACTCTACAAGGTGTTGAAAGCCTTCCACAGGGTCTCTACAAGGTGTTGAAAGCCTTCCACAGGGACTCTACAAGGTGTTGAAAGCCTTCCACAGGGTCTCTACAAGGTGTTGAAAGCCTTCCACAGGGACTCTACAAAGTGTTGAAAGCCTTCCACAGGGACTCTACAAGGTGTTGAAAGCCTTCCACAGGGTCTCTACAAGGTGTTGAAAGCCTTCCACAAGGACTCTACAAGGTGTTGAAAGCCTTCCACAGGGACTCTACAAGGTGTTGAAAGCCTTCCACAGGGTCTCTACAAGGTGTTGAAAGCCTTCCACAAGGTCTCTACAAGGTGTTGAAAGCCTTCCACAGGGACTCTACAAGGTGTTGAAAGCGTTCCACAGGGATGCTGGCCCATGTCGACTCCAATGATTCCCACAGTTGTGTCCAGTTGGCTGGATGTCCTTTGGGTGCTGGACCGTTCTAGATACACACAGGGAAACTGTTCAGCATGAAAAAGTGTTGCAGATCTCGACACACTCAAACCGGTGCGCTTGGCACATATTGCCATACCTCGTTCAAAGGCACTTAAATCTTCATTTGATTGAAGTGGATTTAACAAGTGACGTCAACAAGGGATCATAGCTTTTACCTGGTCAGTCTATGTCATGGAAAGAGCAGGTGTTCCTAATGTTTTGTTCACTCAGTGTAAACGTAGGCAACGTCATCACCACTGATTTACCATACAACAAATTATTAAATCGATGCATTGCATTTATAGATACAGTATTATGAATATCTATTCTACTGCAACATTCTTAATGCAGGATCTTAATTCAATCGTAATAATGATGAAGGGTTTTCAGAAAAATGTACAGGAAATCTATTGAGCTAAATTAGTCTTAGATTGTCCCTGAGGTAAAGGAACAGCAACCAACAACGAGAGGAGATCGTGACAAACACAAATCCACCAGCTCACTACTCTGTTCCACGGTGATTCATTCAAGTCTTCCATTCAATCAATACATTTTTATGAGGCCAGACTGAATCCCTGAATTATCAGGCTATGAACTACATAACCACATTATCAGGCCATGAACTACATAACCACATTATCAGGCTATGAACTACATAACCACATTATCAGGCCATGAACTACATAACCACATTATCAGGCCATGAACTACATAACCACATTATCAGGCCATGAACTACATAACCACATTATCAGGCTATGAACTACATAACCACATTATCAGGCCATGAACTACATAACCACATTATCAGGCCATGAACTACATAACCACATTATCAGGCCATGAACTACATAACCACATTATCAGGCCATGAACTACATAACCACATTATCAGGCTATGAACTACATAACCACATTATCAGGCCATGAACGACATAACCACATTATCAGGCCATGAACTACATAACCACATTATCAGGCTATGAACTACATAACCACATTATCAGGCTATGAACCACTGTACATAACCACATTATCAGGCCATGAACTACATAACCACATTATCAGGCTATGAACCACTGTACATAACCACATTATCAGGCCATGAACTACATAACCACATTATCAGGCCATGAACTACATAACCACATTATCAGGCTATGAACTACATAACCACATTATCAGGCCATGAACTACATAACCACATTATCAGGGTATGAACCACTGTACATAACCACATTATCAGGCCATGAACTAGATAACCACATGATCAGGCCATGAACTAGATAACCACATTATCAGGCCATGAACTACATAACCACATTATCAGGCCATGAACTACATAACCACATTATCAGGCTATGAACTAGATAACCACATTATCAGGCCATGAACTACATAACCACATTATCAGGCCATGAACTACATAACCACATTATCAGGCTATGAACTAGATAACCACATTATCAGGCCATGAACTACATAACCACATTATCAGGCCATGAACTATATAACCACATTATCAGGCTACGAACCACTGTACATAACCACCATGAACTAGATAACCACATTATCAGGCCATGAACTACATAACCACATTATCAGGCCATGAACTACATAACCACATTATCAGGCTATGAACTACAGTGCCTTGCGAAAGTATTCGGCCCCCTTGAACTTTGCGACCTTTTGCCACATTTCAGGCTTCAAACATAAAGATATAAAACTGTATTTTTTTGTGAAGAATCAACAACAAGTGGGACACAATCATGAAGTGGAACGACATTTATTGGATATTTCAAACTTTTTTAACAAATCAAAAACTGATAAATTGGGCGTGCAAATACAGTTAAGCTACACATTATTACACCGGGCATACGAACCGTTACCTGTGTGCTGCACAATAATCAAGGATTTGCAAATAAACTAAAACAATAATCCTAGGCTGGTAGGTGTAGCCACAATCAATGAGTTTGTTTAACACAGAATCAAAATGCTGTAAACAGGAAGAACAATCTATACCTACACTAAAATCACCCTGTTGAACCGGCCTAATGGAACTACCATGTAATTATACATGCTACTACCAGTAATGTGGTCATATCGTATGGTTTTTCTTGTCTCTTGTCTTGTGCCACTGTTTATTTTTTATAAGAACACGTTCTTATTTACAATGGCGGCCTACCCCGGGCCAAACCCGGGCGACGCTGGTCCAATTGTGCGCCGCTCTATGGGACTCCCAATCACGGCCGGTTGTGATACAGCCTGGAATCGTACCAGCGTCTGTAGTGACGCCTCTAGCACGAAGATGCAGTGCCTTAGACCGCTGCGCCACCCGGAAGCCCCACTGTTAAAGCCACTCCTTAAATAAATGGCTGTAAATATCACAGAGTGGGGGGGCCTTTAAGGTACGTCCCCAAATGGTACTCTATTCCTACTCAAAAGAAGTGCGCTATATAGGTGTAGCAGTGTTGCTTCCGTACCTCTCCTCACCCCAACCTGGGCTCGAACCAGGGACCCTCTGAACACATCAACAACGGCCTCCCGCGAAGCATCGTTACCTATCGCTCGATATTTTTAAAAAAACGCGGCCCATGCAGCGCAAGGGGAAACAACTACTTCAATGTCTCAGATCGAGTGACGTCACCGATTGAAACTCTATTAGCGCGCTCCGCTAACTAGCTAGCCATTTCACACCGGTTACATAGGGAATAGGGTGCCATTTGGGATGTAATTTCACTTTGTGGCCAGTTGTTAGTCACCATGACTGCAGCATATGACGTGTTTAATTTCTAAAAGATTTGAGGTAAAATGTCCATTGATCAGAAGTATCTTTCATTGACTATGATGTCATGTATTTTACAATGTAAAGATAACTTTGATCACAGGACGGCCTCGTGGTAATGGTCGGAGCAGAATCAGTGGAGGACGGCCTTGTGGTAACGGAGCAGAATCAGTGGAGGACGGCCTCGTGGTAATGGTCGGAGCAGAATCAGTGGAGTACGGCCTCGTGGTAACGGAGCAGAATCAGTAGAGGACGGCCTCGTGGTAATGGAGCAGAATCAGTGGAGGACGGCCTCGTGGTAATGGTCGGAGCAGAATCAGTGGAGGACGGCCTCGTGGTAACGGTCGGAGCAGAATCAGTGGAGGACGGCCTCGTGGTAACGGAGCAGAATCAGTGGAGGACGGCCTCGTGGTAACGGAGCAGAATCAGTGGAGGACAGCCTTGTGGTAACGGTCGGAGCAGAATCGGTGGAGGACGGCCTCGTGGTAATGGTTGGAGCAGAATCAGTGGAGGACGGCCTCGTGGTGATGGTTGGAGCAGAATCAGTGGAGGACGGCCTCGTGGTGATGGTTGGAGCAGAATCAGTGGAGGACGGCCTCGTGGTAATGGTTGGAGCAGAATCAGTGGAGGACGGCCTCGTGGTAATGGTCGGAGCAGAATCAGTGGAGGACGGCCTCGTGGTAACGGTCGGAGCAGAATCAGTGGAGGACGGCCTCGTGGTAACGGAGCAGAATCAGTGGAGGACGGCCTCGTGGTAACGGAGCAGAATCAGTGGAGGACAGCCTTGTGGTAACGGTCGGAGCAGAATCGGTGGAGGACGGCCTCGTGGTAATGGTTGGAGCAGAATCAGTGGAGGACGGCCTCGTGGTGATGGTTGGAGCAGAATCAGTGGAGGACGGCCTCGTGGTGATGGTTGGAGCAGAATCAGTGGAGGACGGCCTCGTGGTAATGGTTGGAGCAGAATCAGTGGAGGACGGCCTCGTGGTGATGGTCGGAGCAGAATCAGTGGAGGACGGCTTCGTGGTGATGGTTGGAGCAGAATCAGTGGAGGACGGCCTCGTGGTAATGGTTGGAGCAGAATCAGTGGAGGACGGCCTCGTGGTGATGGTTGGAGCAGAATCAGTGGATCTCGTGCGTTTGATGCCATTCCATTCGCTCCGTTCCAGACATTATTATGAGCCGTCCTCCCCTCAGCAGCCTCCATGATGTATTTAAAATGCTTCTATGGTTCTATGGTTGGGTTCAGTACCATTTCAATTCCAGTCAATTTTTTTAAAAAGTCAACCAAATTCCAAAACCAAATTTCCCCCATTGAAAAGCATTGAAGAGAGTTGGAATTGGAATGTCAATGCACTTCCTGAATTGACGTGAAATGTAATGGATCCCAACCTTGCCATGTACAGTGGCAAGAAACAGTACGTGAACCCTATGGAATTACCTGGATTTCTGCACAAATTGGACATAAAATTTGATCTTATCTTCATCTAAGTCACAACAGTAGACAATTACAGTGTGCTTTAACTAATAACACACAAATGATTGTATTTTTCTTGTCTGTATTGAATACATCATTTAAACATTCACAGTGTAGGTTGGAAAAAGTGTGTGAGCCCCCGAGGCTAATGACTTCTCCAAAAGCTCATTGGAGTCAGGAGTCAACTAACCTGGAGTTGAATCAATGAGACGAGATTAGAGATTTTGGTTTGAGCTGCCCTGCACCATAAAAAAAACTCACAAAATGTGAGTTTGCTATTCACAAGAAGCATTGCCTGATGTGAACCATGCCGCAAACAAAATAGATGTCAGAAGACCTACGATTAAGAATTGTTGCCTTGCATAAAGCTGGGAAGGGTTACAAAAGTATCTCTAAAAGTCAGTCCACAGAAAGACAAATTGTCTATAAATGGAGAAAGTTCAGCACTGTTGCTACTCTCCCTAGGAGTGGCCGTCCTGCAAAGAGGACTGCAAGAGCGCAGTGCAGAATGCTGAATGAGGTTAAGAGGAATCCTAGCATGTCAGCTAAAGACTTACCAAAATCTCTGGAACATGCTAACATCTCTGTTGACGAGTCTACGATACGTAAAACACTAAAAAAGAATGGTGTTCATGGGAGGACGCCACGGAAGAAGCCACTGCTGTTCAAAAAAACCATTGCTGCATGTCTGAAGTTTGCAAAAGTGCACCTTGATGTTCCACAGCACTACTGGCAAAATATTCTGTGGACAGATTAAGCTAAAGTTGAGTTGTTTGGAAGGAACACACAACACTATGAGTTGAGAAAAAAAGACACGGCACACCAACATCAAAATCTCATCCAACTGTAAAGTATGGTGGAGGGAGCATCATGGTTTGGGGCTGCTTTGCTGCCTCAGGGCCTGTACAGTTTGCTATCATCGACGAAAAAATGTATTCCCAAATTTATCAAGACCTTTTGCAGGAGAATGTAAGTCTATCTGTCCGCCAATTGAAGCTCAACAGAAGTTAGGTGATGCAACAGGACAACAACCCATTAGACAGAAGTAAATCAACAACAGAATGGCTTGAACAGAAGAAAATATGCCTTCTGGAGTGGCTCAGTCAGAGTCCTGACCTTCTGGAGTGGTCCAGTCAGAGTCCTGACCTCAACCCGATTTGAGATGCTGTGGCATGACCTCAAGAGATCAGTTCACACCTGACATCCCAAGAATATTGCTGAACTGAAACAGTTTTGTAAAGAGGAACGGTCCAAAATTCTTCCTGATCGTTATGCAGGTCTGATCCGCAACTACAGAAAATATTTGGTTGAGGTTATTGCTGCCAAAGGAGCGTCAGCATACTTTTCCCACAATGCACTGTGAATGTTTACACGGTGTGTTCAATAAAGACATAAAACATATCATTGTTTGTGTGTTATTAGTTTAAGCAGACTGTGTTTGTCTGTTGTTGTGACTTAGATGAAGATCAGATGACCAATTTATGCAGAAAGCCAGATAATTCTAAAGGGTATCACAACCTTTTTCTTCCCACTGTACACGATATAGAGTGCTATATACATTAGGATGTCTTATGGACAGGCTGACTGGGATGTGGAAGAAACAGAAGCTTCAACAGGAAATACATTTAGTTTTATATTCTGCACATATGTTTTTATTAAGGTTCAGAATAAGAATGTGAAAGTCCTTGAGTGGCCAAAGCCCACACTTTTGTGGAAAGACTTGAAGATTGCTGTTCACCGCCACTCCCCATCTAACTTAACATACATAGCCTGAGACAAAATCTGCAGAGAAGAATGGGAGAAAATCCTTAAATCCAGATGTACAAAGCTGATACAGACACACCCAACACGACTCTAAGCTGATACATCCCCAAGACGACTCAAAGCTGATACAGACATACCCAAGACAACTCAGAGATGTAAACGCCTCCCAAGGTGGTTCTACATCCCAGAGTATTGACTGTGTGAATACTTAAAAAAAAAATAATAATAATAATTTTACCCCCTTTTTCTACCCAATTTCGTTGTATCCAATTGTTAGTCGCTACTATCTTGTCTCATCGCTACAACTCCTGTACAGGCTCGGGAGAGACGAAGGTCGAAAGTCATGCATACTCCGATACACAACCCAAGCAAGCCGCACTGCTTCTTAACACAGCGCGCATCCAACCCGGAAGCCAGCCGCACCAATGTGTCGGAGGAAACACCGTGCAACTGGCAACCTTGGTTAGCGTGCACTGCGCCCGGCCCGCCACAGGAGTCGCTGGTGCGCGATGAGACAAGGACACCCCTACCGACCAAACCCTCCCTAACCCGGACGACGCTAGGCCAATTGTGCGTCGCCCCACGGACCTCCCGGTCGCGGCCGGTTACGACAGAGTCTGGGCGGGAACCCAGATTCTCTGGTGGCACAGCTGGCGCTGCTGCAGTGCCCTTAGCAGTGGTTACGTAAATGTGATATTTCTGTATTTTCAATATATTAGCAAAAATGTCTAAAATAATGTTTTCAATATGTCATTATGAGGTATTGTGTGTAGATGGGTGAGGAAAATGTTTTTATCCATTTTAAATACAGGCTGTGACACAACAAGATGTGGAATAAGTCAAGGAGTATGAATGCTTTCTGAAGACAATGGATCTCATGATGCACAGTAAAGATCTATGGACTCTCTGACATGCAATTGGCCAGAAGAAGAGCAGGAGAACTCCAACTAAAGGTCGTGTCAGTCGGAAGTCATCTCATCAGTTTGTCTGCTTTGTTTTATTACAATGTTATAAATACAGAAATGAAGTCCGAAGTACACTTTACGAATCAGACAATCACAGACACAGAGCCACTAGTATACAACTAAATACATAGCTGACTTTCCAGTTGTTTCTCTTAAAGAGGAAAAAGGAAGAGGATGGAGAGAGAGAGAGGAGTGAGGGGAGAGAGAGGAGTGAGGGGAGAGAGGAGTGAGGGGAGAGAGGAGTGAGGGGAGAGAGAGGAGTGATGGGGAGAGAGAGAGGGGACAGAAAGACAGAGAGAGGTAGAGATGCGCGAGAGAGGAGAGACAGACATTTGAAATGTCTAAATTATTTTGTAAGTGTAATATTTTCTGTTAATTTCTGATTGTTAATTTCTGATTGTTCATTTTGTTTATTGTCTATTTCACCTGCCTTGGCAATGTAAACATAGAATGACTGTACAAAAGACCAGGTGAATCCAGGTGAATCCAGGTGAATCCAGGTGAATTCAGGTGAATCCAGGTGAATTCAGGTGAATCCAGGTGAATCCAGGTGAATCCAGGTGAATCCAGGTGAATCCAGGTGAATTCAGGTGAATCCAGGTGAATTCAGGTGAATCCAGGTGAATCCAGGTGAATTCAGGTGAATCCAGGTGAATCCAGGTGAATCCAGGTGAATCCAGGTGAATCCAGGTGAAAGATATGATCCCTTATTGATGTTACCTGTTAAATCCACTTCTATCAGTGTAGATGAAAGGGGAGGAGACGGGTTAAAGAAGGATTTTAAAGTCTTGACACAACTGAGACATGGATTGTGTATGTGTGCCATTCAGAGTGTGAATGGGCAAGACAAAAGATGTACATGCCTTTGAACGGGGTATGGTAGTAGGTACCTGGCGCATCAGTTTGAGTGTCCCAAGAACTGCAAAGCTGCTGGGTTTTTCACGATCAACAGTTTTTGGTGTGTATCAAGAATGGTCCACCACCCAAAGGACATCCAGCCAACTTGACACATCTGTGGGAAGCATTGGAGTCAACATGGGCCAGCATCCCTGTGGAACGCTTTCAACACCTTATAGAGTCCATGACCCCAATGAATTGAGGCTGTTCTGAGGGCAAAGGGGGGTGCAACTCAGTATAAGACATGTGTTGCTAATGTTTTGTACACTCAGTGTATGTTTCCCATGCCAATAAAGCCCTTCAAATTGAATTGAGAGAGACAGAGGGAGAGGTGTGAAACAGGGAAGGAACTCAGGGGCTATGCTAATTTGGTATAGAGCAGACCTAACTCACTCTATTAGATTAATCAAAACAGAAACATTTTACATTTGGCTAGAAATTCAAAAGGAAATGATCTTAATAACAGAAACAAATGTCCTCCTGTGTGCTACCAATATCCTGCCACTAGAATCCCCATACCTTAATGAAGACAGCTTCTCCATCCTGGAGGGGGAAATCAATCATTTCCAGGCCCAGGGACATGTACTAGTCTGTGGCGACCTAAATGCCAGAACCGGACAAGAACCTGACACCCTCAGCACACAGGGGGACAAACACCTGCCTGGAGGTGACAGCATTCCCTCCCCCATATGCCGCCCTAGACACAACTACGACAACATAACCAACAAAAACGGGTCACAACTCCTGCAGCTCTGTTGCACGCTGGGTATGTACATAGTCAATGGTGGGCTTCGAGGGGACTTCTATGGTAGGTACACTGACAGCTCATCTCTTGGCAGTATTACTGTAGACTACTTTATCACTGACCTCAACCCATAGTCTCTCAGAGTCAGCCCACTGACACCCCTATCAGACCACAGCAAAATCACAGTGTACTTGAACAGAGCAATAATACTCAATCATGAGGCATCAAAGCCAAAGGAACTGAGTAATATTAAGACATGCTATAGATGGAAGGAATGTAGTGTGGAAACCTACCAAAAAAAACAATTAGGCAACAACAAATTCAAACCATTTTAGACAACTTCCTGGACAAATCGTTCCACTGTAATTTGTATTTATTTATTTTATTTCACCTTTATTTAACCAGGTAGACCGGATCACCTTTATTTAACCAGGTAGACCAGATCACCTTTATTTAACCAGGTATACCAGATCACCTTTATTTAACCAGGTAGGCCAGATCACCTTTATTTAACCAGGTAGACCAGATCACCTTTATTTAACCAGGTAGGCCAGTTGAGAACAAGTTCTCATTTACAACTGCGACCTGGCCAAGATAAAGCAAAGCAGTGCGACACAAACAACCACAACAGAGTTACACATGGAATAAACAAACGTACAGTCAATAATACAATAGAAAAAGTCTATATACAATGTGTGCAAATGAGGTAAGGATGAGGGTAGGATAAGGGATGTATGGCAATAAATAGGCCATGGTGGCAAAGTAAATACAATATAGCAATTAAACACCGGAGTGATAGAAGATGAATGTGCAAGTAGAGATACTGGGGTGCAAAGGAGCAAAAATAAATAAATAACGGTATGGGGATGAGGTAGTTGGATGGGCTGTTTACAGATGGGCTATGTACATGTGCAGTGATCTGTGAGCTGCTCTGACAGCTGGAGATTAAAGTTAGTGAGGGAGATAGCAGTTTCTAGCTTCAGTGATTTGTATAGTTTGTTCCAGTCATTGGCAGCAGAGAACTGGAAGGAAAGACGACCAAAGGAGGAATTTGCTTTGGGGGTGACCAGTGAAATATACCTGCTGGAGTGCGTGCTACGAGTGGGTGCTGCTATGGTGACCAGTGAGCTGAGATAAGGCAGGGTTTTACCTAGCAAAGACTTGTAGATGACCTGGAGCCAGTGGGTTTGGCGACAAGTATGAACCGAGGGCCAGCCAACAAGAGCATACAGCGTAATAGCGAAGGTGTAAACTTGGCAGTAGAAAATCTTAAGAGTATATTTGACCTCTCAGCTTCCCTATCAAATTTAAACATCTCAAATAGATACCTGAAGAAAATTAACAACAATGACAAATGGTTTGATGAAGAATGTAAAAACCTAAGAAAGACATTGAGAAACCTGTCCAACCAAAAACATAGAGACCCGGAAACACTGAGTCTACGCCTTCACTATTGTGAATCACTAAAACAATGCAGAAATACACTACGGAAAAATAAGGAACAGCATGTCAGAAATTAGCTCAATGTAATTGAAGAATCAATAGACTCTAACCACTTCTGGCGAAAATTGAAAAACACTAAACAAACAACAACACCAATAATTATCTATCAAAAATGGAGATGTATGGGTAAACCACTTCTCCAATCTTTTTGGCTCTATAACAAAGAACAAACAGCAAAAACATATACATGATCAAATACAAAGTTTAGAATCAACTATTAAAGACTCCCAGAACCCACTGGATTCTCCAATTACCTTGAATGAGCTACAGAACAAAATAATAACCCTCCAACCCAAAAAGGCCTGTGGTGTTGATGGTATCCTTAATGAAATGATCAAATATACAGACAACAAATTCCAATTGGCTATACTAAGACTTAACATCCTCCTTAGCTCTGGCATCTTCCCCAATATTTGGAACCAAGGACTGATCACCCCAATCCACAAAAGTGGAGACAAATTTGACCCCAATAACTACCATGGGATTTGAGTCAACAGTAACCTTGGGAAAATCCTCTGCATTATCATTAACAGCAGACTTGTACATTTCCTCAATGAAAGCAATGTACTGAGCAAATGTCAAATTGGATTTTTACCAAATTATCATATGACAGACCATGTATTCACCCTGCACACCCTAATTGACAACCAAACAAACCAAAACAAAGGCAAAGTCTTTTCATGCTTTGTTGATTTCAAAAATGCTTCGACTCAATTTGACATGAGGGTCTTGAACAAATTGATGGAAAGTGGTGTTGGGGGAAAAATGTACGACATTATAAAATCCATGTACACTAACAACAAGTGTGCGGTTAAAATAGGCAAAAAACACACATTTTTTTCCACGGGGCCGTGGGGTGAGACAGGGATGCAGCTTAAGCCCCACCCTCTTCAACATACATATCCACGAATTGGCGAGGGCACTAGAACAGTCTGCAGCACCCGGCCTCACCCTACTAGAATCTGAAGTCAAATGTCTACTGTTTGCTGATGATCTGGTGCTTCTGTCCCCAACCAAGGAGGGCCTACAGCAGCACCTAGATCTTATGCACAGATTCTGTCAGACCTGGGCCCTGACAGTAAATCTCAGTAAGACCAAAATAATGGTGTTCCAAAAAGGTCCAGTCGCCAGGACCACAAATACAAATTCCATCTAGACACCGTTGCCCTAGAGCACACAAAAAACTATACATACCTTGGCCTAAACATCAGTGCCACAGATAACTTCCACAAAGCTGTGAACGATCTGAGAGTCAAGGCAAGAAGGGCATTCTATGTTATCAAAAGGAACATGACATTCAACATACCAATTAGGATCTGGTTAAAAATACTTGAATCAGTCATAGAGCCAATTGCCCTTTATGGTTGTGAGGTCTGGGGTCCGCTCACCAACCAAGACTTCACAAAACGGGACAAACAACAAATTGAGACTGCATGCAGAATTCGGCAAAAATATCCTCCGTGTACAACGTAGAACACCAAATAATGCATGCAGAGCAGAATTAGGCCGATAACAGCTAATTATCAAAATCCAGAAAAGAGATGTTAAATTCTACAACCACCTAAAAGGAAACGATTCCCAAACCTTCCATAACAAAGCCATCACCTACAGAGAGATGAACCTGGAGAAGAGTCCCTTAAGCACGCTGGTCCTGGGGCTCTGTTCACAAACACAAACACACCCTACAGAGCCCCAGGACAGCAACACAATTAGACCCAACCAAATCATGAGAAAACAAAAAGATAATTACTTGACACATTGGAAAGAATTAACAAAAAAACTGAGCAAACTGGGATGATATTTGGTCATAAACAGAGAGTACACAGTGGCAGAATACCTGACCACTGTGACTGACCCAAAATTAAGGAAAGCTTTGACTATGTACAGACTCAGTGAGCATAGTCTTGCTATTGAGAAAGGCCGCCGTAGACAGACATGGCTCTCAAGAGAAGACAGGCTATGTGCTCACTGCCCACAAAATGAGGTGGAAACTGAGCTGCACTTCCTAACCTCCTGCCCAATGTATGACCATATTAGAGAGACATATTTCCCTCAGATTACACAGATCCACAAAGAATTTGAAAACAATCCCGGTTTTTGATAAACTCCCAATCCATTGGGTGAAATTCCACAGTGTGCCATCACAGCAGCAATATTTGTGACCTGTTGCCACGAGAAAAGGGCAACCAGTGAAGAACAAACACCATTGTAAATACAACCCATATTTATGCTTATTTATTTTTCCCTCTTGTACTTCAACCATTTGTACATTGTTACAACACTGTGTATATATATAATATGACATTTGTAATTTATTTTTATTATTTTGGAAGTTTTGTGAGTGTAATTTTGACTGTTAATTTTTATTGTTTATTTCACTTTTGTTTATTATCTACTTGACTTGCTTTGGCAATGTTAACATATGTTTCCCATGCCAATAAAACCCCTTGAATTGAATTGAGAGAAAGGTAGAGAGAGAGAGAAAGAGAGAGAGAGAGAGAGAGAGGGGAGAGAGAGACAGAGAGGGAGAGACAGAGAGAGAGAGAGAGAGAGAGAGAGAGAGACAGAGAGAGAGAGACAGAGAGAGAGAGAGAGAGAGAGAGAGAGACAGAGAGAGAGAGACAGAGAGAGAGAAAGAGAGAGAGAGAGAGAGAGAGAGGAGAGAGAGAGAGACAGAGAGAGAGGAGAGAGAGAGAGAGACAGAGAGAGATACAGAGAGAGAGAGAGAGAGAGAGAGAGAGAGAGAGAGACAGAGAGAGAGAGAGAGAGAGAGAGAGAGAGAGAGAGAGGTAGATCATTAGACCGCTAGGTAATTAGGGAAAGCAGGATTTATCTCCAAAGGGCCAGTGCAGTGAACCAAACACACGCTGCTCTTCCCCTGTCCCTGTATCCCTGTCTCTTTAAGAGCCTGCAGGAGGAGGGAGGGAGAGAGGGAGCATGTGGGGGAGGGGTATTGGATGGGGTGGACCAGTCCTTCAGTAATGAGCAGATTTTAGAGCGAGAGAGAGAGAGAGAGAGAGAGAGAGAGCGAAAGCAAGGGAGAGAAGAGACCGAGAGACCACCACCATATGACTTGTGGGAAACTGGATATATTAACGACCCAGACATAAGGGGGTTGAGCTCTAAATACAGAAGATTAAGAGGAAAGGAAGACAATCATTATATATATATTTTGTTGTTGCATCAACCCTCCTCCCATGTTGTTCAGGAGAGACTGCAGCTCCATCACTACAGCGCTGCAGGAGCACAGTGAGGAGGAGGAGGAGGAGGAAGGAGAGAGCAAGACAGAAGAAGAGGGGAGCAAATGGGAAATACACAGTCAGTTAGGTCGTCTGAGGTGTGTGTGTGTTCAGTGTGTGTGTGTGTGTGTTTACGGATGTGTGTGTTCGGATGTTTCCAGCCCATTCTATAGCTATAGCCCATCTCTGTTTATTTCTGGGGCGTACTGGTGAGGTACGATCTCTCTCCCGTCTCTATCCTCTCTCCCTCTCCCATCTCTATCCTCTCTCCATTTCTGTGTGCCAGTACGGCACAGCTAGACGGGTGGTGGTGGTATGTCTGATTGAGCTCATCAGGCTGTGCTGTGCTGTGGCGCTGCTGCCGTCAGGGCCTCTGGGACTATTAGAAAAGCCTGGGCCTAGCCTGTCTGGAGTGCCCCAGCCAACGGAGAGGTGAGTGGGTTAGTGCCATCCCAGCTGGCGAGGAGGGTGGAGGAGGAGGAGGAGGGTGGAGGAGGAGGAGGAGGAGGAGGAGCGCATACAGCCATGGGAAGCAAAATGCTCGGCCGGCAGTAGCATCTAGCATCCTTAACGTCGCGCCAGGCCCAGACCTCCATTGACAGACAGATGAAACCTCTCTCTCCGTCCCAGGTGATGTTCTCTGGACCAAGCCCTGCTCTGTACAAGACGGGGAACCTGTTTTTGATTCCATTATCATAAAAAAAACAACAACAACAAGGTAAAGGGAAATACTAGGACATCTAAACCTCCATGATTCTATCTCCATCTTCGCCTCCCGGCCCTGATCTTTCTGTGTCACCGTGATTTTCTCTTCTTGACGTTCTGAGGATTTTGCCTAAACCTGTTTCATGCATGTCCACTGGAGGCAGGTTTGACTTTGATGACGGGGGGTCGTACTGTGGAGGGTGGGAGCAGGGCAAGGCCCATGGCCGGGGGGTCTGCACAGGGCCACAGGGTCAGGGGGAGTACGCCGGGGCCTGGAGCCACGGCTTCGAGGTCCTGGGCGTCTACACTTGGCCCAGCGGGAATAGCTACCAGGGCACGTGGGCGCAGGGGAAACGCCACGGCGTGGGCGTGGAGAGCAAGGGCCGCTGGGACTACAGGGGGGAGTGGACGCAGGGCTTCAAGGGACGCTACGGCCAACTGGAGAGCACGGTTAGCGGGGCCCGTTACGAAGGGACCTGGAGCAACGGCCTGCAGGATGGATACGGGACTGAGACGTACTCCGATGGAGGTAAGGAAGGGACACACCAAGCCATCAAGCTGAGGTTGCTCTTACTATGCAGCACACTTGTCTTCATTCTCTTTTGGTGTTAACCCACTATAAAACAGGTGCTATAAGGGTCACTCTACCCTCTCTGTATCCTGTACCTCTCATCCTCCTTTCAACCCTCATCCCATTGTATTCTGTTCTCTCCATCTCTTTTCATACAGTATCTCTACCTGCCTCCCCTTGTATCTGAAATGGTATCCATATCTGAGAACTATTTCAGCTGGGATTGATAACAATATACAGGTCACCTCCCCAGTCGGCAGTAATAGGTCTGAAACATACAGAGAATCCGAGAGGAGCCCCTGCAGACTGGCACTAGATCCTAGAGAACATTCAGGACTAGGTCTGGATCTGGGCTAGCTGAATCAGAGAGGAGCCCTGCAAACTGGCACTAGATCCCAGAGAACATTCAGGACTAGGTCTGGATCTGGGCTAGGCCCTATGTGTGTGTGCAAGCTTTACAAAGACAGAGTATGTAGGCTATATTGCTATTTCCAGTTCTGTAATAAAGTGGTGTGAAAGCAGAACACTTAATGTGGGCTAGCAGTATAGTACATGTTACCACGCAAAGACAAACAATGATGCTGCCAGTAATGTCAGCTAACTGAAATGCATCAGTGTTTTTACATGTATATAGCATCTGACTGCCTGCCACCATCTTATCTGAAGCCTGTTGAATCGTTGTATCCTCTCAGCATCTCTATTCCCCAAACCTCTATTCCTCCTCCTCTATTCCCCCTCCTCTATTCCTCCCTCCTCTATTCCTCCTCCTCTATTCCTTCATCCTCTATTCCCCCTCCTCTATTCCTCCTCCTCTATTCCTCCTCCTCTATTCCCCCTCCTCTATTCCCACTCCTCTATTCCCCCTCCTCTATTCCCCCTCCTCTATTCCTCCCTCCTCTATTCCTCCTCCTCTATCCCTCCTCCTCTATTCCCCCTCCTCTATTCCTTCATCCTCTATTCCTCCCTCCTCTATTCCTCCTCCTCTATTCCTTCATCCTCTATTCCCCCTCCTCTATTCCCCCTCCTCTATTCCTCCTCCTCTATTCCTCCTCCTCTATTCCTTCATCCTCTATTCCCCCTCCTCTATTCCTCCTCCTCTATTCCTCCTCCTCTATTCTCCCTCCTCTATTCCCCCTCCTCTATTCCTCCCTCCTCTATTCCTCCTCCTCTATCCCTCCTCCTCTATTCTCCCTCCTCTATTCCCCCTCTTCTATTCCTCCTCCTCTATTCCTCCTCCTCTATTCTCCCTCCTCTATTCCCCCTCCTCTATTCCTCCCTCCTCTATTTCTCCCTCCTCTATTTCCCCTCCTCTATTCCTCCTCCTCTATTCCTCCTCCTCTATTCCCCCTCCTCTATTCCTGCTCCTCTATTCCTCCTCCTCTATTCCTCCCTACACTATTCCCCCTCCTCTATTTCTCCCTCCTCTATTCCTCCCTCCTCTATTTCTCCCTCCTCTATTCCCCCTCCTCTATTCCCCCTCCTATATTCTTCCTCCTCCATTCCCCTCTTCTCTATTCCCCCTCCTCTATTCCTCCCTCCTCTATTCCTCCCTCCTCTATTCCACCTCCTCTATTCCTCCCTCCTCGATTCCTCCTCCTCTATTTCTCCCTCCTCTATTCCCCCTCTTCTATTCCTCACTCCTCTGTTTCTCCCTCCTCTATTCCCCCCCCTCTATTCCTCCCTCCTCTATTTCTCCCTCCTCTATTCCCCCTCCTCTATTCTTCCTCCTCTATTCCCCTTCCTCTATTCCCCCCTCCTTTATTTCCCCTCCTCTATTCCTCAATCCTCTATTCCTCCTCCTCTATTCCCCCTCCTCTATGCCTTCTCCTCTATTCCCCCTCCTCTATTCCTCCTCCTCTACTCCCCCTCCTCTATTCCCCCTTCTCTATTCCTCCTTATCTATTCCCCCTCCTCTATTCCCCCTCCTCTCTTCCCCCCTCCTATATCCCCCCTCCTCTCTTCCTCCTCCTCTATTCCCACTCCTCTATCCCCCCTCTATTCCTCCTCCTCTATTCCCCCTCCTCTATCCCCCTCTATTCCTCCTCCTCTATTCCCACTCCTCTATCCCCCCTCTATTCCTCCTCCTCTATTCCCCCTCCTCTATTCCCCCTCCTTTATTTCCCCTCCTCTATTCCTCCTCCTCTATTCCTCCTCCTCTATTCCCCCTCCTCTATGCCTTCTCCTCTATGCCTCCTCCTCTATTCCCCCTCCTCTATGCCTTCTCCTCTATGCCTCCTCCTCTATTCCCCCCTCCTCTATTCCCCCCTTCTTTATCCATCCCTCCTCTATCCCCCCTCCTCTATTCCTCCTCCTCTATTCTTCCTCCTCTATTCCCCCTCCTCTATCCTCCCACCTCTATTCCCCCTCCTCTATTCTTCCTCCTCTATTCCCCTCTCCCCTATTCCCCCTCCTCTATTCTTCCCTACTATATACATATCCATTCTCTTTCTCCCCCCATCCCTCTCTCGCTCTCTGCATTATACCACAGACGCCTCTGTACTGTAAATCGCCATGGTAACGCCGAGACAGCAGGTCAGCCTGTCACTGGAGACTCTCTGTGTTCTGCGCCCTGATTGGTGCTTTGGCATTGTCACTGGGGTTTTCTGACTTGGGCGCAAAGGGACAGTTTGAAATTGACTGAGGTGGGCCGGTCCAAAATAAGGGAGGTTTGTCTAGTTTTTTGTTTTGCTTTGGGGAGGGATGGGGGATTTGTATTTATTTTTCTTATTAGGCACAGGGGAGGGTAGTGCATTTTCTCCTGGTTTTTCTTCAATACAGCCACATTTCCTAATCTGCCTGCACGCTCCTCCCCTATCAAGGTGTTTTGGTATTTCCCTTATGCTCTACACTTTTCTACACGTTTAGTATACAGTCAACTCTATCCTGCCCTCTGTACATAGTGACAATAGTGGTAGGTGGATCGTTTGTCCAGATCTGCAATAGGTTAACTAGCAATCATGCCACACATAAAAACATTCGAATCTGCATCAATTTTCTATATAAATCCACAAGAACGTAGAGGAATAACTGATTGGCAGCGAAGAGACCAGGTGCAGAGGAGAGGCCAGGTGTAGAGGAGAGGCCAGGTACAGAGGAGAGGCCAGGTACAGAGGAGAGGTCAGGTGTAGAGGAGAGGTCAGGTGTAGAGGAGAGGTCAGGTGTAGAGTAGAGGCCAGGTGTAGAGGAGAGGCCAGGTGCAGAGGAGAGGTCAGGTGTAGAGGAGAGGTCAGGTGTAGAGGAGAGGCCAGGTACAGAGGAGAGGTCAGGTGCAGAGGAGAGGTCAGGTGTAGAGGAGAGGTCAGGTGTAGAGTAGAGGCCAGGTGTAGAGGAGAGGTCAGGTGCAGAGGAGAGGTCAGGTGTAGAGGAGAGGTCAGGTGTAGAGTAGAGGCCAGGTGTAGAGGAGAGGCCAGGTACAGAGGAGAGGTCAGGTGCAGAGGAGAGGTCAGGTGTAGAGGAGAGGTCAGGTGTAGAGGAGAGGTCAGGTGTAGAGTAGAGGCCAGGTACAGAGGATAGGCCAGGTGCAGAGGAGAGGTCAGGTGCAGAGGAGAGACCATGTGCAGAGGAGAGGTCAGGTGTAGAGGAGAGGCCAGGTGTAGAGGAGAGGCCAGGTACAGAGGATAGGCCAGGTGTAGAGGATAGGCCAGGTGTAGAGGAGAGGTCAGATGCAGAGGAGAGGTCAGGTGTAGAGGATAGGCCAGGTGTAGAGTAGAGGCCAGGTACAGAGGATAGGCCAGGTGCAGAGGAGAGGTCAGGTGCAGAGGAGAGACCATGTGTAGAGGAGAGGTCAGGTGTAGAGGAGAGGTCAGGTGTAGAGGATAGGCCAGGTGTAGAGTAGAGGCCAGGTACAGAGGATAGGCCAGGTGCAGAGGAGAGGTCAGGTGCAGAGGAGAGACCATGTGCAGAGGAGAGGTCAGGTGTAGAGGAGAGGCCAGGTGTAGAGGAGAGGCCAGGTACAGAGGATAGGCCAGGTGTAGAGGATAGGCCAGGTGTAGAGGAGAGGTCAGGTGCAGAGGAGAGGTCAGGTGCAGAGGAGAGACCATGTGCAGAGGAGAGGCCAGGTGTAGAGGAGAGGCCAGGTGTAGAGGAGAGGCCAGGTGTAGAGGAGAGGCCAGGTGTAGAGGATAGGCCAGGTGTAGAGGAGAGGTCAGGTGCAGAGGAGAGACCATGTGCAGAGGAGAGGCCAGGTGTAGAGGAGAGGCCAGGTGTAGAGGAGAGGCCAGGTACAGAGGATAGGCCAGGTGCAGAGGAGAGGTCAGGTGCAGAGGAGAGGCCAGGTGTAGAGGAGAGGCCAGGTGCAGAGGAGAGGTCAGGTGTAGAGGAGATGCCAGGTGTAGAGGAGAGGTCAGGTGTAGAGGAGAGGCCAGGTGCAGAGGAGAGGTCAGGTGCAGAGGAGAGGTCAGGTGCAGAGGAGAGGCCAGGTGTAGAGGAGAGGCCAGGTGTAGAGGAGAGGCCAGGTGCAGAGGAGAGGCCAGGTGTAGAGGAGAGGCCAGGTGCAGAGGAGAGGCCAGGTGCAGAGGAGAGGCCAGGTGTAGAGGAGAGGCCAGGTGCAGAGTAGAGGCCAGGTGCAGAGGAGAGGCCAGGTGCAGAGGAGAGGCCAGGTGCAGAGGAGAGGCCAGGTTCAGAGGAGAGGCCAGGTGCAGAGGAGAGGCCAGGTGCAGAGGTGAGGCCAGGTACAGAGGAGAGGCCAGGTACAGAGGAGAGGCCAGGTGCAGAGGAGAGGCCAGGTGCAGAGGAAAGGCCAGGTGCAGAGGTGAGGCCAGGTACAGAGGAGAGGCCAGGTGCAGAGGAGAGGCCAGGTACAGAGGAGAGGCCAGGTACAGAGGAAAGGCCAGGTGTGTCATTACACATGAAATAAGAGTGAAGACACGCAGCTGAAACAAATGTAACTTACTGTATATAAGGATTCCCTCATATAGAGAGTGGGTCCACCCTATTGGCACGATGCATTATGGGGGTTTTCCTTTCACGCCAATGACCCGGTTTCACTCCCTTGCCCTGCCATTGGTTGGTGTCAGAAGTGGGAATACCAAAAGGCTCAAATATGTCGGTGAGGTCGCTAGGTGTTGTACAGAAGATGTTTAGTATTATTAAAAAGGGTACAACTTTTATTAGATTTTTTATGATGATATTTTTTCTCTTTTCGCTGGCTCGCCTCTCTTTTTAAAATAACGTATCAGCTAATTACATTTATATGGCCTTGGTGACAATGAACCTACCTAAACTAGCCTACAACAACACAATGATCCTCCCTAGACTAGCCTACAACACCACAATGATCCTCCCTAGACTAGCCTACAACAACACACTGATCCTCCCTAGACTAGCCTACAACAACACACTGATCCTCCCTAGACTAGCCTACAACAACACAATGATCCTCCATAGACTAGCCTACAACACCACAATGATCCTCCCTAGACTAGCCTACAACAACACAATGATCCTCCCTAGACTAGCCTACAACAACACAATGATCCTCCCTAGACTAGCCTACAACAACACAATGATCCTCCCTAGACTAGCCTACAACAACACAATGATCCTACCTAAACTAGCCTACAACAACACAATGATCCTCCCTAGACTAGCCTACAACACCACAATGATCCTCCCTAGACTAGCCTACAACACCACACTGATCCTCCCTAGACTAGCCTACAACACCACAATGATCCTCCCTAGACTAGCCTACAACAACACAATGATCCTCCCTAGACTAGCCTACAACAACACAATGATCCTCCCTAGACTAGCCTACAACAACACAATGATCCTCCCTAGACTAGCCTACAACACCACAATGATCCTCCCTAGACTAGCCTACAACAACACACTGATCCTCCCTAGACTAGCCTACAACAACACACTGATCCTCCCTAGACTAGCCTACAACAACACAATGATCCTCCATAGACTAGCCTACAACACCACAATGATCCTCCCTAGACTAGCCTACAACAACACAATGATCCTCCCTAGACTAGCCTACAACAACACACTGATCCTCCCTAGACTAGCCTACAACAACACAATGATCCTCCCTAGACTAGCCTACAACAACACAATGCTCCTCCCTAGACTAGCCTACAACACCACAATGATCCTCCCTAGACTAGCCTACAACAACACAATGATCCTCCCTAGACTAGCCTACAACAACACAATGATCCTCCCTAGACTAGCCTACAACAACACAATGATCCTCCCTAGACTAGCCTACAACAACACAATGATCCTCCCTAGACTAGCCTACAACAACACAATGATCCTCCCTAGACTAGCCTACAACAACACAATGATCCTCCCTAGACTAGCCTACAACAACACAATGATCCTACCTAAACTAGCCTACAACAACACAATGATCCTCCCTAGACTAGCCTACAACACCACAATGATCCTCCCTAGACTAGCCTACAACACCACACTGATCCTCCCTAGACTAGCCTACAACACCACAATGATCCTCCTTAGACTAGCCTACAACAACACAATGATCCTCCTTAGACTAGCCTACAACAACACAATGATCCTCCCTAGACTAGCCTACAACAACACAATGATCCTCCCTAGACTAGCCTACAACACCACAATGATCCTCCCTAGACTAGCCTACAACAACACAATGATCCTCCCTAGACTAGCCTACAACAACACAATGATCCTCCCTAGACTAGCCTACAACAACACAATGATCCTCCTTAGACTAGCCTACAACACCACACTGATCCTCCCTAGACTAGCCTACAACACCACACTGATCCTCCCTAGACTAGCCTACAACAACACAATGATCCTCCCTAGACTAGCCTACAACACAATGATCCTCCCTAGACTAGCCTACATAACCACAATGATCCTCCCTAGACTAGCCTACAACAACACAATGATCCTCCCTAGACTAGCCTACAACAACACAATGATCCTCCTTAGACTAGCCTACAACACCACACTGATCCTCCCTAGACTAGCCTACAACACCACACTGATCCTCCCTAGACTAGCCTACAACACCACATTAAAATGAATACTGCATTATTGTTTTCAAGTGAGTGAAATACTGTAAACTGAAGTGAAAATGTCATTGAATAATGGCGCAAAAGCCCCGATATTTGAATGTTTCATTCCGTCTGGATGAATTGCAGGTCTACTCTTGATCTAGAAAAGGCGCAGTACAGGACCGTCTGGCTGTATTTTTCCTTCTGATACTGTTGCCCGTCGTCATTCCCCCAAGTCGTCCTACATTGTGTAGCCACACAGTCTCATGCGCCCAGCAGACCCAGTTATTCAGGAAAGATTAACGCGCGTTCTGCCTCCTTAACAATCAGAGTAGCTATTCCTTGACCTCAAACGCTTCAATATTGTCTAAATATTGGTTACTTAACTTAACTTTTAAAATGTATTAATTTAACTAGGCTACTTAAAAAGTGTCCTGTAGGCTACCTGCGCATGTCCCCCCCCCCCCCCCCCCCCCCCCCCCCCCACACACACACACACAGTAAATGTCAAACTGTCCTTAATCTAGGCCGTTTGATAACCAAAGCAACTCCATTGCACTAAACCGGGATGAGCCGAGAGAGGCAGGGAGGGGTGCCGGGGGAGGAAGAGAGGGAGGTAGAGTGAGGTAGGAAGAGAGGTAGGTAGAGTGAGGGAGGAAGAGAGGTAGAGATAGGGAAAGGTAGAGCGGTAGAGTGAGGGAGGAAGAGAGGGAGGTAGAGTGAGGGAGGAAGAGAGGGAGGTAGAGTGAGGGAGGAAGAGAGGTAGAGATAGGGAAAGGTAGAGCGGTAGAGTGAGGGAGGAAGAGAGGGAGGTAAAGTGAGGGAGGAAGAGAGTTCGAGATAGGGAAAGGTAGAGAGAGGGGTCAATAAGTGATGCAGAGGGGACCATGGAAACCAGATCCGTAGCTGCTGTATCGGTGTAGCTAGAGGTTGTTTACCATCGTAGCCTGTAGTCTAATATCAGATGTACCGCAATGGTTTACATACCAGCAGATAACCTTGGTGTTATTTGGTTTATGAAGTAGCGGAGGCGACCGTAATAACACTCCAGAATTAGATAAAAAATAAATGAAAATAAAGACTGCGTCACGAGAGAGAGCACCTCTCTCTCTTCGGTCTCTCACCTGGGAGATTAATATAGCACGAACGAGCTGACACATTTTCCACAACCCAATAAACGTGCCATTGTCGCTAAACCAACAGCTACACATGTAATATTGTGTGTAGTGTAGGCTAATAACATGAATCGGTATTTACATGGGGGTCGGCGCAGCATAGCTTTGTCTATTGCGATCTGCTTTTCAGCACCATGGACAGGTCCCGATCTCTTACACTTTGACAGACACACCACAGCGAAGGTTCAGGACGTCATTCCTCTGTTTTTAGATGATTGAAATTGAGGTGAAATACCGTTTATTAGGTCTATCCCGGCCACTAAAACGTGTATATGTTCGCGTTAAAAGCCTCACTACTGAAATGAGATGGAAACTCTCTTTAAACAATCTACTGTATAAAACAACATAAGATAAAAACGGATCATTATTTGCGGTCGGGTTTCAGCCAAGTTGTGAAATAAAACCCAATATCTTAGTTTTAATCAATGGGAAATGAAAAACATGATTTTGCCTGAGGCTGTTGTCATGACATGATGTGTGGTCCATGATATTTAACCTGTTGTCATGACATGATGTGCGGTCCATGATATTTAACCTGTTGTCATGACATGATGTGTGGTCCAATATATTTCAACTGTTGTCAGTCATGGCATGATGTGCGTTCCATGATATTTAACCTGTTGTCATGACATGATGTGTGGTCCAATATATTTCAACTGTTGTCAGTCATGACGTGATGTGCGGTCATGATATTTAAACAGTTGTCATGACGTGATGTGTGGTCCATGATATTTAAACAGTTGTCATGACGTGATGTGCGGTCATGATATTTAAACAGTTGTCATGACGTGATGTGCGGTCATGATATTTAAACAGTTGTCATGACGTGATGTGCGGTCATGATATTTAAACAGTTGTCATGACGTGATGTGCGGTCATGATATTTAAACAGTTGTCATGACGTGATGTGCGGTCATGATATTTAAACAGTTGTCATGACGTGATGTGCGGTCATGATATTTAAACAGTTGTCATGACGTGATGTGCGGTCATGATATTTAAACAGTTGTCATGGCATGATGTGCGGTCATGATATTTAAACAGTTGTCATGACGTGATGTGCGGTCATGATATTTAAACAGTTGTCATGACGTGATGTGCGGTCATGATATTTAACCCCTGTGTGGCGTTCATGTTTTTGTTATTCTCCCGATCTTCTCGGGTCTGATGGTCTGATGGACCCACAACATTATTGGGTTTTTAAATCAATTCAGCCATAACAATTTAAGTAAACATACTTAATACTAAATACTTAGATGTTGACTTATATCAATTACAAGCAGTATAGACAGCATACATGGCTAATATTTGCCATTTACCACACTTATCAATAAAAATGCTATTCTTTTTTTTTAATTAAATGTAATTATAATCAAATTGGAAGGACAAATTTTACATATAGTATTTTATGGAAATGATAAATGAGCCCCATTGAACACAAATGAAGGCCAGTTGACACACCACATGAGAGACAAAGTTTCTGTGTTTTGCAAATTTATTTATATAAGGGCACAAGACTAGACCCAGATGCAGACATGCAATCCAACACGCAGACACGCAATCCAACACGCAGACACGCAATCCAACACGCAGACACGCAATCCAACACGCAGACACGCAATCCAACACGCAGACACGCAATCCAACACGCAGACACGCAATCCAACACGCAGACACGCAACCCAACACGCAGACACGCAATCCAACACGCAGACACGCAATCCAACACGCAGACACGCAATCCAACACGCAGGCACGCAATCCAACACGCAGACACGCAATCCAACACGCAGACACGCAATCCAACACGCAGACACGCAATCCAACACGCAGACACGCAATCCAACACGCAGACACGCAATCCAACACGCAGACAGACAATCCAACACGCAGACACACAATCCAAAAGGGGGAGACAAGAGAATGGTCGTGGACAGGCAAAAGGTCAAACCCAGTTCAGAGTCCAGGAGGTACAGAGTGGCAGACAGGCTCGAGGTCAGGGCAGGCAGAATGGTCAGGCAGGCAGAATGGTCAGGCAGGCTCGAGGTCAGGGCAGGCAGAATGGTCAGGCAGGCAGGCTTGAGGTCTGGGCAGGCAGAATGGTCAGGCAGGCTCGAGGTCAGGGCAGGCAGAATGGTCAGGCAGGCTCGAGGTCTGGGCAGGCAGAATGGTCAGGCAGGCAGGCTTGAGGTCTGGGCAGGCAGAATGGTCAGGCAGGCTCGAGGTCAGGGCAGGCAGAATGGTCAGGCAGGCTCGAGGTCAGGACAGGCAGAATGGTCAGGCAGGCAGGCTTGAGGTCTGGGCAGGCAGAATGGTCAGGCAGGCTCGAGGTCAGGGCAGGCAGAATGGTCAGGCAGGCTTGAGGTCTGGGCAGGCAGAATGGTCAGGCAGGCTCGAGGTCAGGGCAGGCAGAATGGTCAGGCAGGCTCGAGGTCAGGGCAGGCAGAATGGTCAGGCAGGCTCTAGGTCAGGGCAGGCAGAATGGTCAGGCAGGCTCGAGGTCAGGGCAGGCAGAATGGTCAGGCAGGCTCGAGGTCTGGGCAGGCAGAATGGTCAGGCAGGCTTGAGGTCAGCGCAGGCAGAATGTTCAGGCAGGCTCGAGGTCAGGGCAGGCAGAATGTTCAGGCAGGGTACAGAGTCCAGAAAACAGGCAAAGGGTCAAAAAATCATGAGGACTAGAAAAAGAGAAGAGAAGCAGGAGAAGGGAAAAACGCTGGTTGACTTCAAATCAAATCAAATCAAATTTATTTATATAGCCTTTCGTACATCAACTGATATCTCAAAGTGCTGTACAGAAACCCAGCCTAAAACCCCAAACAGCAAGCAATGCAGGTGTAGAAGCACGGTGGCTAGGAAAAACGCCCTAGAAAGGCCAAAACCTAGGAAGAAACCTAGAGAGGAACCAGGCTATGTGGGGTGGCCAGTCCTCTTCTGGCTGTGCCGGGTGGAGATTATAACAGAACATGGCCAAGATGTTCAAATGTTCATAAATGACCAGCATGGTCGAATAATAAGGCAGAACAGTTGAAACTGGAGCAGCAGCACGGTCAGGTGGACTGGGGACAGCAAGGAGTCATCATGTCAGGTAGTCCTGGGGCATGGTCCTAGGGCTCAGGTCCTCCTAGAGAGAGAAAGAAAGAGAGAATTAGAGAGAGCATATGTGGGATGGCCAGTCCTCTTCTGGCTGTGCCGGGTGGAGATCATAACAGAACATGGCCAAGATGTTCAAATGTTCATAAATGACCAGCATGGTCAAATAATAATAAGGCAGAACAGTTGAAAACTTGAAAACTTGAAACACATACAAGATGAACTGGCACAGAGAGACAGGAAACACAGGGGTAATTACACTGGCGCAGAGAGACAGGAAACACAGGGAAAAATACACTGGCGCAAAGAGACAGGAAACACAGGGATAAATACACTGGGACAGAGAGACAGGAAACACAGGGATAAATACACTGGTACAGAGAGACAGGAAACACAGGGATAAATACACTGGGGCAGAGAGACAGGAAACACATGGATATACAGTATGTGTACTGTGACTTCATGTCCTTCTTGGATCCACACACATCGCAACGCTTCTTCTTGTTGCTCTAGAATAATGAAAACTCTTAGTTCAGGGATTTTACTAACATCTCACTCACTCACATATATGGTTACATCAAGCCAAGGTAGGAGTGTCAGACACACACACACATACAACAACATCGCTCACACTTCCAGTATTGGAGTTGTTGGTTCTGTGGGTCGGGCGGATGGCTGGGGTCTTTGGGATGTGACGCCTCCTCTGGATTTTGAGGTCTAGCCAATGCCTTGCCCAGCTCTTCGAGAAAGATCCGTCTCCTCTGGAGCTTCTCTCTGTTCCTATCTGGGTTCAACACCATCCAGATGACAAACGCGTTGTACGCCGAGATGTCCAGAAATGTTCTGCAGCTGGAGCCAATCACCAGCTTGTCTCCACTCCTCCTTTTGTGGCGTTGTAATCCATTATGATTTCTGGTTTTTCTGATGTTCTTGTCAACAGATTCTCCCATTTCTATGCAGCGGACTCATAAATACCACATTTTTTGCCTTTCTTTGGCAAGTAGGACACTAGGGACGTGTCGGCCGTGAACACAAACTTAGAGGAATTGATAGGCCTGTTCCGTGTATTCAACAGCTGAGGTGGGAGCTCTGGCTTGTTTTTTCCCTAATGTTCCTGCTAGCTTCCTCTTGAGGAGCTCCTGTCCCAGCTTGTGCCAAGTAAAAAAAAAAAGGTATTACATCTTGATTGTTGTGGCCACGGAGTCCCTGTGTCACGTCCAGGACAACCCTCATCCCTTGGTTCTTCTCAGGGGCTCCTCCATCTAGCTTCACCATATACACTTGCAGGTTCCACACCTATGATCAGCCTTGGACCTCTTATGTCGCCATATTGCTTTCATATATACACACAGTGGTTCCCCACCATTCATCCCATCATATAGTCCTTTAAGACCCCTTCACCTGCAGTAAACCAGGTAGCAGAGCTGGAATGGTGACGTAAGATAATGGCTCACTCTCTTAAAGGCCCTAGTTGATTCAGATGGAATAAACAAGCCATGTGTGTGTGATATCAGTTAGTCACTTCCTGTTACCCAACGTGAGAATTTTCTCCCAATGAACTACGATGTCACAACGCATGCAGCTATAATGCTTTATAACTTGTTATAGGCACTGACAGCCTTTTATAGTGTCTCATAATAAGCCTTATGTTACGGGGGGGTGACCTAATTGGTTATGCCTCTTTCCATCCATGCACCTTTCTGGGGGGGGGGCCTAATTGGTTATGTCTCTTTCCATCCATGCACCTTTCTGGGGGGGGGCCTAATTGGTTATGTCTCTTTCCATCCATGCACCTTTCTGGGGGGGGGGCCTAATTGGTTATGTCTCTTTCCATCCATGCACCTTTCTGGGGGGGGGGGTGACCTAATTGGTTATGTGGTGCAATGCATGCCCTCAGATCGCCCTATAATTCGACCCCTGTGACTCTCTCCTATAGGTACGTTCCAGGGCCAGTGGCTGGGGGGGATGCGGCACGGCTATGGGGTCCGGCAGAGCGTGCCATACGGCATGGCGGCCGTCATCCTCTACCCGCTTCGCACGTCCATAAACTCCCTCCGCTCCGAGCACAGCCACGGCCCCCCCACCCCGCTGGAGGACGGCGCCGGGACCGCCATCTCGCCTGCCGACGGGGTGGTGGGGGGCGGGCTGGTCGGGAGTCCCGTGGGGAGGGGGGGCTTCGCTCTGACTGCGCCCAGCGAGGCGGACCGTCGGGGGAAGAGGAAAGGTGAGACTTCTGATGTGCTGTTTGTGGGCAGCTGGTTGGGTTCTATGAGCTAATACTTCAATATCCATTAGCCCTGCTTTTCTAGTCAAATCTATTGGCACATGGACTGGATTCCCCGTTGCCTGTGTTATTATGTCACGCTTGTGTTTGTATGTCAGTTGTCCATTTCTGTAAAGTTGCATCGTATCGTATTTTGTAGGATAAATAACGTTGTGTCGTTTCATGTCCCAGGCCGTTTCCGTCAGTCGATCCTGAGTGGTCTGAAGCTGCGTCGCTCCGAGTCCAAGAGTTCCCTGGCCAGCCAGCTGAGTAAACAGAGCTCGTTCTGCAGCGAGGCCGGCATGAGCACCGTCTCCTCTGCCGCCTCCGACATACACTCCAACGCTAGCCAGGATGGCGAGCAGGGCGCTCCTGTGGATGCCACGGTCACCGAGGCCTACGCCGGCGAGTGGCGCAGTGACCAGCGGGCGGGTTGGGGCGTGAGCCGGCGCTCCGACGGTCTACGCTACGAGGGGGAGTGGGTGGCCAACAAGCGCCATGGTTACGGCTGTACAACGTTCCCCGACAGCACCAAAGAGGAAGGGAAGTACAAGCAGAACGCGCTGGTCAGCGGGAAGCGGAAGAACCTGATTCCTCTGAGAGCCAGTAAGATCAGGGAGAAGGTGGAGCGGGCTGTGGAAGCGGCTGAGAAGGCTGCAGACATCGCCATGCAGAAGGCAGAGATCGCCCTGTCCAGGTGAGAAACATGGTGTTGATCTCTGTTGCTGTGGTAACAGTAGTCGGATTTAGAGCTAGCTGCAGACATCGCCAAGCAGAAGGCAGAGATCGCCCTGTCCAGGTGAGAAACATGGTGTTGATCTCTGTTGCTGTGGTAACAGTAGTCGGGGTTAGAGCTAAGGCTAAGGTTAGGCTTAGGTTAGGGAACCGGAGATCTCTGTTGCTGTGGTAACAGTAGTCGGGTTAGAGCTATGGCTAAGGTTAGGCTTAGGTTAAGGAGCCGGAGATCTCTGTTGCTGTGGTAACAGTATTCGGGTTAGAGCTAAGGCTAAGGTTAGGCTTAGGTTAGGGAGCCGGAGATCTCTGTTGCTGTGGTAACAGTAGTCGGGTTAGAGCTAAGGCTAAGGTTAGGCTTAGGTTAGGGAGCCGGAGATCTCTGTTGCTGTGGTAACAGTAGTCGGGTTAGAGCTAGGGGTAAGGTTAGGCTTAGGTTACGGAGCCGGAGATCTCTGTTGCTGTGGTAACAGTAGTCGGGTTAGAGCTAAGGCTAAGGTTAGGCTTAGGTTAGGGAGCCGGAGATCTCTGTTGCTGTGGTAACAGTAGTCGGGTTAGAGCTAGGGGTAAGGTTAGGCTTAGGTTAGGGAGCCGGAGATCTCTGTTGCTGTGGTAACAGTAGTCGGGTTAGAGCTAGGGGTAAGGTTAGGCTTAGGTTAGGGAGCCGGAGATCTCTGTTGCTGTGGTAACAGTAGTCGGGTTAGAGCTAGGGGTAAGGTTAGGCTTAGGTTAGGGAGCCGGAGATCTCTGTTGCTGTGGTAACAGTAGTCGGGTTAGAGCTAAGGCTAAGGTTAGGCTTAGGTTAGGGAGCCGGAGATCTCTGTTGCTGTGATAACAGTAGTCGGGTTAGAGCTAAGGCTAAGGTTAGGCTTAGGTTAGGGAACCGGAGATCTCTGTTGCTTTGGTAACAGTAGTGGTGTTAGAGCTAGGGGTAAGGTTAGGCTTAGGTTAGGGAGCCGGAGATCTCTGTTGCTGTGGTAACAGTAGTGGGGTTAGAGCTAGGGGTAAGGTTAGGCTTAGGTTAGGGAGCCGGAGATCTCTGTTGCTGTGGTAACAGTAGTCGGGTTAGAGCTAAGGCTAAGGTTAGGCTTAGGTTAGGGAGCCGGAGATCTCTGTTGCTGTGGTAACAATAGTGGGGTTAGAGCTAAGGATAAGGTTAGGCTTAGGTTAGGGAGCCGGAGAAGGTGGCCAACATCTTTGTCTTTGACAAGTGCACTTCAAGATTCTCTGTTATCTTGCGATGTGCCAAATGGGCCGGTTTCCAGACTAAAAGGCCTAGTTGAGAATATCCATGAAAGGTTGTTTTTAAGTCCAGAAATAGGTTTAATCTGGGTCAGGTAAACTGTCCCTAGGGGTCCGATAGACCTGTAGTCTCAGCAACTCTTCAAGCAGTATGGTTGTACCGTACTGAGGTAACAGGTCAGACAAATTCTGAAGTTGTTCACCAAGCAAGCAAACCATTTCCTTAGAAAAAACGAATCCATGCAGATTGATTGTTTTGGATGACTGTATTATGTCAAGTAAAACAAATCAATAAAAAAAGAAGACATCCTGTTGTGGTGAATTGATTAAATTTGAGCCGATGCTACTGTCAGAAAGAGAACAGTAAGGGATCATGGTGATACAATGGATGGCTGAGCTGTCCTGTTGGGATCATGGTGATACAGTGGATGGCTGAGCTGTCCTGTTGGGATCATGGTGATACAGTGGATGGCTGAGCTGTCCTGTTGGGATCAGGGTGATACAGTGGATGGCTGAGCTGTCCTGTTGGGATCATGGTGATACAGTGGATGGCTGAGCTGTCCTGTTGGGATCATGGTGATACAGTGGTGGGCTGAGCTGTCCTGTTGGGATCATGGTGATACAGTGGATGGCTGAGCTGTCCTGTTGGGATCATGGTGATACAGTGGTTGGCTGAGCTGTCCTGTTGGGATCATGGTGATACAGTGGATGGCTGAGCTGTCCTGTTGGGATCATGGTGATACAGTGGATGGCTGAGCTGTCCTGTTGGGATCATGGTGATACAGTGGTTGGCTGAGCTGTCCTGTTGGGATCATGGTGATACAGTGGATGGCTGAGCTGTCCTGTTGGGATCATGGTGATACAGTGGATGGCTGAGCTGTCCTGTTAGGACCATGGTGATACAGTGGATGGCTGAGCTGTCCTGTTGGGATCATGGTGATACAGTGGATGGCTGAGCTGTCCTGTTGGGATCATGGTGATACAGTGGATGGCTGAGCTGTCCTGTTGGGATCATGGTGATACAGTGGATGGCTGAGCTGTCCTGTTGGGATCATGGTGATACAGTGGATGGCTGAGCTGTCCTGTTAGGACCATGGTGATACAGTGGATGGCTGAGCTGTCCTGTTGGGATCATGGTGATACAGTGGATGGCTGAGCTGTCCTGTTGGGATCATGGTGATACAGTGGATGGCTGAGCTGTCCTGTTGGGATCATGGTGATACAGTGGTGGGCTGAGCTGTCCTGTTGGGATCATGGTGATACAGTGGATGGCTGAGCTGTCCTCTTGGGATCATGGTGATACAGTGGATGGCTGAGCTGTCCTGTTGGGATCATGGTGATACAGTGGATGGCTGAGCTGTCCTGTTGGGATCATGGTGATACAGTGGTGGGCTGAGCTGTCCTGTTGGGATCATGGTGATACAGTGGATGGCTGAGCTGTCCTGTTGGGATCATGGTGATACAGTTACAGTGGATGGCTGAGCTGTCCTGTTAGGATCATGGTGATACAGTGGATGGCTGAGCTGTCCTGTTAGGATCATGGTGATACAGTGGATGGCTGAGCTGTCCTGTTGGGATCATAGTGATACAGTGGATGGCTGAGCTGTCCTGTTAGGATCATGGTGATACAGTGGATGGCTGAGCAGTCCTGTTGGGATCATAGTGATACAGTGGATGGCTGAGCTGTCCTGTTGGGATCATAGTGATACAGTGGATGGCTGAGCTGTCCTGTTAGGACCATGGTGATACAGTGGATGGCTGAGCTGTCCTGTTGGGATCATGGTGATACAGTGGATGGCTGAGCTGTCCTGTTGGGATCATAGTGATACAGTGGATGGCTGAGCTGTCCTGTTAGGACCATGGTGATACAGTGGATGGCTGTTCTGTCCTGTTGGGATCATGGTGATACAGTGGATGGCTGAGCTGTCCTGTTAGGACCATGGTGATACAGTGGATGGCTGAGCAGTCCTGTTGGGATCATGGTGATACAGTGGATGGCTGAGCTGTCCTGTTAGGACCATGGTGATACAGTGGATGGCTGAGCTGTCCTGTTGGGATCATGGTGATACAGTGGATGGCTGAGCTGTCCTGTTGGGATCATGGTGATACAGTGGATGGCTGAGCTGTCCTGTTAGGAACATGGTGATACAGTGGATGGCTGAGCTGTCCTGTTAGGAACATGGTGATACAGTGGATGGCTGAGCTGTCCTGTTAGGATCATGGTGATACAGTGGATGGCTGAGCTGTCCTGTTAGGACCATGGTGATACAGTGGATGGCTGAGCTGTCCTGTTGGGATCATGGTGATACAGTGGATGGCTGAGCAGTCCTGTTAGGAACATGGTGATACAGTGGATGGCTGAGCTGTCCTGTTAGGATCATGGTGATACAGTGGATGGCTGAGCTGTCCTGTTGGTATCATGGTGATACAATGGATGGCTGAGCTGTCCTGTTGGGATCATGGTGATACAGTGGATGGCTGAGCTGTCCTGTTGGGATCATGGTGATACAATGGATGGCTGAGCTGTCCTGTTGGGATCATGGTGATACAGTGGATGGCTGAGCTGTCCTGTTGGGATCATGGTGATACAATGGATGGCTGAGCTGTCCTGTTGGGATCATGGTGATACAGTGGATGGCTGAGCTGTCCTGTTGGGATCATGGTGATACAGTGGATGGCTGAGCTGTCCTGTTGGGACCACGGTGATACAGTGGATGGCTGAGCTGTCCTGTTAGGACCATGGTGATACAGTGGATGGCTGAGCTGTCCTGTTGGGATCACGGTGATACAGTGGATGGCTGAGCTGTCCTGTTGGGATCTGTTTGAGGAAACATTCCACTCTTTGCCAATCCTTTTCATGTCAAACACATTTGACACAAGGAGAGGAATGTTAGCAGAAAACAGGTTCTGGATGCCAATCTAGTATAAAATCCATCCATAAAATGGATGAAAAGGGCTGAACAGAAAACCAGGCCATTTACTGGAATGTTCCGGGGAAATATTATACTCACCGGAGGAACATTCTGAGAAAGAGAACCATCCTGATAAAGAAGAAAAACCCAGGCCAGACAGATACAGGGTGTAAACAACAGTCCTTAAGGCAACACACAACACAAAACCCCAGGCCAGACAGATACAGGGTGTAAACAACAGTCCTTAAGGCAACACAAAACCCCAGGCCAGACAGATACAGGGTGTAAACAACAGTCCTTAAGGCAACACAAAACCCCAGGCCAGACAGATACAGGGTGTAAACAACAGTCCTTAAGGCAACACACAACACAAAACCCCAGGCCAGACAGATACAGGGTGTAAACAACAGTCCTTAAGGCAACACACAACACAAAACCCCAGGCCAGACAGATACAAGGTGTAAACAACAGTCCTTAAGGCAACACACAACCCCAGGCCAGACAGATACAGGTTGTAAACAACAGTCCTTAAGGCAACACAAAACCCAGGCCAGACAGATACAGGGTGTAAACAACAGTCCTTAAGGCAACACAAACTCCAGGCCAGACAGATACAGGGTGTAAACAACAGTCCTTAAGGCAACACAAAACCCAGGCCAGACAAATACAGGGTGTAAACAACAGTCCTTAAGGCAACACAAACTCCAGGCCAGACAGATACAGGGTGTAAACAACAGTCCTTAAGGCAACACAAAACCCCAGGCCAGACAGATACAGGGTGTAAACAACAGTCCTTAAGGCAACACACAACACAAAACCCAGGCCAGACAGATACAGGGTGTAAACAACAGTCCTTAAGGCAACACACAGCACAAAACCCAGGCCAGACAGATACAAGGTGTAAACAACAGTCCTTAAGGCAACACACAGCACCAAGACAATCTACACACAGATTTAAATCTACAACCAGCATCTACATCAAGCATTTTAATATCTCTCTCTCTCTCTCTCTCTCTCTCTCTCTCTCTCTCTCTTTCTCTGTCTCTCTCTCTCTCTCTCTGTCTCCCTCTTTCAATCTCTCTCTCTCTCTCTCTCTCTCTCTCTCTCTCTCTCTCTCTCTTTCTCTGTGTCTTTCTCTCTGTGTCTCTCTCTCTGTCAATCTCTGTCTCTGTCAATCTGTCTTTGTCTCTCTCTCTGTCAATCTCTGTCTCTGTCTCTCTCTTTCTGTGTCTTTCTCTCTGTGTCTCTCTCTGTCAATCTCTGTCTCTGTCTCTCTCTTTCTGTGTCTTTCTCTCTGTGTCTCTCTCTCTCTCTGTCTCTCTCTGTCTCTGTCTCTCTCTCTCTCTTTCTCTGTTTCTTTCTCTCTGTGTCTCTATGTGTCTCTCTCTGTCTCTCTCTGTCAATCTCTGTCTCTGTCTCTGCCTCTCACTTTCTCTTTCTCTGTTTCTTTCTCTCTGTGTCTCTCTCTCTCTCTCTGTCTCTCTCTGTCTCTCTGTCTCTCAGGATGAGCCACGCGAGGGGAAAGGCGGATGCAGCTGAAGGTGTGGCCCTGAAGGCTAGCGAGGAATGTCGGATGGCCAGGGTCGCTGCCAAGGAACTCTCGCCGTCATTCCATATCCATGGAAACGGTGAATCAAACGGTGAGTCAATCACAGAGAAATTGACTCGGCTACATCAAGCATTTTAATATCTCTGTCTCTGTCTCTCTCTTTCTCTCTCTCTCTCTCTCTCTCTCTACTGTACACGTGCCCAACCAGGCAGAGAAAAATCATTCAAATTGTTGTAGAATTTGAAGAAACTTTATTGAAACTTCCTTTACAGACAATCTGGGTTGGATTCAGTCAGTAGTGTACCCAAATTCTAAGTCTCATTATTTTGTCCTCTTACCTGAGTTAACACAGTACAGGGTGTACTGTACTGTGTAATATTACCTGTGTTACTTGAATTAACACAGTAATCTAGCTGTGTAATCCTGATGTACAATACCAGTCAAATATTTAACAACACCTACTCATTCTAGGATTTTTTTTTATTTTTTAAAACTATTTTCTACATTGTAGAATAATAGTCAAGACATCCACACTGACATAACACACATGTAGTAACCAAAAAAGTGTTAAATATATTTTAGATTTTAGATTCTTCAAAGTAGCCACCCTTTGCCTTGAGGACAGTTTTGCACACTCTTAGCATTCTCTGGAGGTGTGTGGGGTCATTGTCCTGTTGAAAAACAAATGATAGTCCCACTAAGCGCAAACCAGACTGGATGGCGTTTTGCTGCAGAATGCTGTGATGCTGGTTAAGTGTGCCTTGAATTCTAAATAAATCACAAACAGTGTCACCAGCAAAGCACCCCCACATCAACATACCACCTCCTCCATGCTTCATGGTGGGAACCACACATTCGGAGATCATCCGTTCACCTACTCTGCGTCTCACAAAGACACAGTGGTTGGAACCAAAAATCTCAAATTTTGACTCATCAGACCATTGGACAGATTTCCACAGGTCTAATGTCCATTGCTCGTGTTTCTTGGCCCTAGCAAGTCTCTTCTTCTCATTGGTGTCCTTTAGTAGTGGTTTCTTTGCAGCAATCCGACCGTGAAGACCTGATTCTCACAGTCTCCTCTGAACAGTTGATGTTGAGATGTGTCTGTTACTTGAACTCTGTGAAGCATTTATTTGGGCTGCAATCTGAGGCTGGTAACTCTAATGAACTGATCCTCTGCAGCAGAGGTAACTCTGGGTCTTCCATTTCTGTGGCGGTCCTCATGAGAGCCAGTTTCATCACAGCACGTGATGGTTTTTGTGACAGCACTTTCATGTCTTAAAGCAATGGGGGACTGTCATTTCTCTTTGCTTATTTGAGCTGTTCTTGCCATAATATGGACTTGGTCTTTTATCAAATAGGGCAATCTTCTGTATGTCACCCTATACCATGTCACAACACAACTGATTGGCTCAAACGCATTTAAAGGAAAGAAATTCCACAAACTAACTTTTAACAAGGCAAACCGTTTAATTGAAAATGCATTCCAGGTGACAACCTCATGGTTGAGAGAATGCCAAGAGTGTGCAAAGATGTCGTCAAGGCAAAGGGTGGATACTTTGAAGAATCTGAAATCTAAAATATATTTAGATTTGTTTAACCATTTTTGGTTACTACATGATTCCATATGTGTTATTTCGTAGTTCTGATGTCTTCACTATTATTCTACAATGTAGAAAATAGTACAAATATAGAAAAACCCTTGAATGAGTAGGTGTGTTCAAACTTTTGACTGTACTGTATGTCTGGTGGATCTCTGCCAAATCCCCTCTTTCATTGTGTTTCGTCTCTTCCCGCCTGTCTGCCTTTCTGCCTGTCTGTCTGCCTGTCTGTCAGGTCTGGAGTGCCAGCGGCCCAATAAGCACCAGGACAACAAAGACCACGAGATCATTTCCACGGGAACTGACAGTCCTGAACTGTGCACCCCGGACACCACGCCTCCCTTGATAACGCCTGACCTCAGCCCAGTACTGAGCGTCCCCCCCTCGCCCCCCCGAAGCCCGCCGACCTCTAAACAAGGCCACTCTCACCGTCCCAGAAACGCCTGCTTCATGCGGCAGAGCGCTGTGGACGACCAGGGAGGAGGAGCAGAGATACAGGTGCTTGTGGAGGGGCGGGGCATGGATCTCCAGAGGGGAGGAGCTAACAACTGGACAGAGGACATGTATCCAGACCGGGGGGTTCACAGCAGCCAATCCACCACCCCGTCTCTACTGGAGGAGCAGGAGGGACAGGTCAACGGCCACCAGCAGGCCCCGTCCAACCACAAACCGAGGGAGAAGGCCTCGACTAACCACAAGTCCCGGGAGCACACTTCCTCTTCCTATAGGTCGTGGGAGCACTCCTCCTCGTACAACCAGAAGCCCTCAAAGCACACCTCATCCAATCACAAGTCGAGGGAGTACATGCAGTCCAATCACAAAACATGGGATCATTCCTCCTCCTCCACCAATCACAGGGCCTGTGAGAATGCCTCTTCCAATTACAAGCAGCAGGTGCACATTTCATCCAATCACAAAGCCTTGGAGCATAACCTGTCCAATCACAAGACTTCTGAGCATGCTTCTTCCAATCACAAGTCGTGCCAAGATTATACCTGCTCCAATCACATCCCAAAGGACAATGTCTCCTCAGCCAATCACAACGACCCCCGAGAGCATGTGTACTCCAACCACCATTCCAAGCAGCAGCACATCTCATCCAATCACAAGCTTAGCAAGCATGCCTTGCCCGACCCCGGGCTCGACAGCCCCGCAGAGGGCTGGACTGACGAAGGCGCCCTGCAGTGGAGCCCTGCCCACTCTCGCCTCATGGACCGAGAGGAAGAGGAGGACAGGCTGGGAGACTACACAGTAGACATGAGGTTCCAGCCCCTGGACTCCACTACCCAGATGTCCCCTGGCCATTGCCCCAAAAGCAGGCTGCGCCCGCGGGGCCTGCGGCCGGTCAAGGAGGGCTCCATGGACTCCGTACAGATGCTGGACACTCTGAATGTGGGGGCGGAGCAGGAGGAGTGGCCCCTGCACAGGGACCTCACTCTCTCCCCGCCTCTCAAGTCTCAGCCAATCACCTTGGAGCAGGATGGGGAGCACCACACCCTCAAATCAAACTCAGTGAGTGATTTATTGGTATCAGATAGATCTGTAAACTGGAACTCAGGTTTTAAATACTAATACTATACTCTTAACTGTAGAATGAAGTCTGAGAATTAACACTTTCTCTCTCTTCTCTCTCCTCCCGTCTCTCTCCTCTCTCCTCCCGTCTCTCTCCTCTCTCCTCCCATCTCTCTCTCTCTCCTCCTGTCTCTCTCTCTCCTCTCTCCTCTCTTCTCCTGTCTCTCTCTCCTCCTGTCTGTCTCTCTCTCTCCTCTCTCTTCTCTTCTCCTCTCTCTCTCTCTCTCCTCTCTCCTCCTGTCTCTCTCTCCTTTCCCCTCTCCTCTCTCCTCCTCTCCCCTCTCCTCTCTCCTCCTGTCTCTCTCTCCTCTCTCCTTCTGTCTCTCTCTCCTCTCTCCTCCTGTCTCTCTCTCCTCTCTTCTCCTTTCTCTCTCCTCTCTCCTCCTGTTTCTCTCTCTCTCTCTCCTCTCTACTCCTGTTTCTCTCTCTCCTCCTGTCTCTCTCTCTCCTCCTGTCTCTCTCTCCTCCTCTCTCTTCTCTCTCCTCTTCTCTCTTCTCTCTCTCTTCTCTCTCCTCCTGTCTCTCTCTCTCTTCTCTCTCCTCCTGTCTCTCTCTCTCCTCTCTCTCCTCCTGTCTCTCTCACTCCTCTCTCTTCTCTTCTCTTCTCTTCTCCTCTCTCTCTCTCTCTCTCTCTCTCTCTCTCTCTCCTCCTGTCTCTTCTCTCTCCTCCTGTCTCTCTCTCTCCTCCTGTCTCTCTCTCTCTCTCCTCTCTCCTCCTGTCTCTCTCTCCTCCCGTCTCTCTCTCCCTCCTCTCTTCTCCCGTCTCTCCCAGGGCTCCAGCTCAGTCCTGGTTGTCATGGTTATTTTACTCAACATTGGAGTAGCCCTCCTCTTCATCCATTTCTTTATTTAACCTTCCTTCTATGATCTACTAAGTCTTATTATGATGATGATGATGATGATGATGACTTATATATTACATAAGTTATTATTGATCCAGACGTGACTCTGCCCAGCCACGTGGAGCCTGCAGCGTGGGAGGAGCGGAGGAGTGGCGACGGACATCGACAGCATGGTGTTTCTATTGTCGTTAACCTCCTGCTGTTCCCTCCTCCAGCCCTTTGATGTTTATCTCATCTCATGTCACAGACTCAGTTAAGGTATATAATTCAACGGATTTATCTGCCTTGAGTTTCTAAAAAACACTACACATTTTTTTATTTTATTTAATTTTTTTAATTAATTGCCTTTTTTTTGTTGTGCTTGCAACCACGTGGAAAGGTATTTTGACATTACGACTGTGGAAAGGAATGGAGCTTTGAGATGGTGATGATGCAATGTGGTGGGGTTTTGTTAGTAGGGCACCTGCTGTATGGAGGACAGGATACACAGGGCACAGACTATGTCCACTGGGCCCATCCATCCAAGACTAGTGTACAAGCACCCTCTGTCCTACACTGTATCCCACTTAACAATATGACATGCTAGCCCATGGTGATCACACTTCTTCTTCTTCACCCACCTTAGCCCCTAACCCTATACCCTATGGCCTCATCCACCAACCGCTGGGGTGCCTCTCGAATGGCACCCTATTCCCTATATAGTGTACTGCTTTTGACCAGAGCTCTATGGGGGCTACGGTTAAACATAGTGCATGATAGAGGGTATAAGGTGCCATTAGGGACGTAGTCCTGATCTATGCTACCAAACTATGCTGCAAGAGTAGATCCATGTTAAAGGGCTCCGCCATGTTTATTTTCCTGTTCACCATAACACACACACACACACACACACACACACACACTCTCACTCACACACACACACACACACTCTCACTCACACACACACACACACACTCTCCCTCACACACACACACACACACACACACTCTCTCTCTCTCTCTCTCTCTCTCACACATACACACACACACTCTCTCTCTCACACATACACACACACACTCTCTCTCTCACACATACACACACACTCTCTCTCTCACACATACACACACACACACTCTCTCACACACACATACTCACTCTTACACACATACAGTCACACAGTCATACACACACACACACGCAGTCATACACACACACACGCAGTCATACACACACACACACACACACACACACACACACACAGTCATACACACACACACGCAGTCATACACACACACACAGTCACACACACACACACAGTCATACACATACACAGTCATACACACACACACACACACACACACACACAGCCATTGCATTTAAATAGCATCTTTCTATCCCTGTGTCTTTTCCATCTGTTGTTCTTAATTTGTCCACAAACCCTCCTAGATTTCCATTCTTCTGATTCACTTCACTGTCCACAAACCCTCCTAGATATCCATTCTTCTGATTCACTTCACTGCAACTACGAACCGAGAGTTGGGATCAACGCCGTTTCACATTCAGTCGAATCAGGAAACGGACATTTTTTAAGATTTCAAATTCGATTCATGAATTGAATAAAAAAAAACACACTTTTCTATGAGTTTTTTTTTTTTTTTTTTTTAAATTCATGAATCATTCATGAATGATCTCAACCCTATCACTTACGCAACAAAACACACGTAGTGTCCACACTACACACACACACACACACACACACACAGGACTATGGAGGTGGGAGAATTCAGGCTTGCCCCTGTGTGCAGCGTTGAGACTGTTACGTTATAACACTGTTTCTATATATATATATATATATATCATTATTATTCAAATGTTTGTTACTTTTGAGCATTTTGCCAGACAGAGAGAATGCTGAGTGCCTCGTATTTATTTATTTTGTATTAATGTAATGATTCACTTGATGAAACACCCCTCGTGGGAAATGCAGGCTGGGAAGGGGGAGGGAGAGGGGGGGGGGGGGGGGGTGACCTTCAGAATGGTGAAAGGTTGACCCCGCCTGAAGTGGCATGCACCGTTTAGTCTCTCTCCCTGTCGGCCTTCTTCCAGAACAGTCCACAGGGAGAACTGGGTCTCTTCCAGAACAGTCCACAGGGAGAACTGGGTCTCTTCCAGACTAGTCCAAAGTCCCAAATGGAACACTATTTCCTATATAGCTAGTGCACCGCTTTGGGAGAACAGGTATGCGTGGGCCCTGGTCCAGAATGGTGCATGGTATGTAGTGAATAGGGTGCTATTTGGGAATATACAAGCCTGGATGTGTTCTCCTTCAGTGTCACTTCCAGACATGCTGGGGGGGCCCCCATGAGATGTTTTTCAGCATGTTTGTTTAGCCTGCTCAATCTGGTGTCCGTCAGTTTGTGAGTCTCTCTCTCTCTCTCCGGCTCTCCTAGTGTTTTTATCCAGCTACAGGTGGCTGACGCTGAGGCTGAGACCATCATCGGTGGCAAATAAAATTTAAAAAAAACGCTAGCTTTAAAAAATAAAATAAAAAAACTCTTGTGGATTTTCAAAATGTCGATCCAGAGTTTTATGAATGAGCTTAAAACAAAAAAAAAATCTGTTCCGCCTTTTTATACCTGGCACCGGGTGACATCATGTTGTGACATCATGTTGTGACATCATGTTGTGACATCATTGCATGCCCAAGCATGCTCTTTTCTTACGCTTTTTGGTTTATGACATGTGGAGAAAAATAATGAAAATGTTTGAAATGACTGTGTGTGTGTGTGTGTGTGTGTCGGTGTTGATTACTGCTGCTCTCCTCCACATAGCCTCAGACACACACACACACAACGTACAGTGGACTGGATTTCAGATGTTAAAATCCTTTTCCTAGTGTCTGAATGTATAGTAACGACAGGCTGACTGTAGTGACTTGTCTTTCTGCAGTGTGTTTCTGTCAATACAACCAGAGTGTAACAACAGTCAGCCAGCACTCAACAAAACAACCTTCAAAACCCCAGTCAACTCTTCACTCCTGTCATCATTGGCTGTTTCAAAAACTTTATTTATAAAACCAAAAATTCACATTTAAAGTGCAGCACAGGAAGGACACTTAGAACAATGTCTTGGGTATTTCATATAAAAATAAGAGTTTGAAAACATTCAGAGCAAACAGAGTATTTAAACAATTAAAAAATAAATAACAAGACAAGGCACAGGAAGTGTCAAGAAAGCTTCAGGAATATCTCTGTCAGTAGAATACAGACAGTAACAACCCGATGATAACATTAGATAACTAGTTCAATAGGTCATCTCGTCCTCCAGCCGGCGTTCTCTCTCTCTCTCTCTCTGTAGGAATGGAGCCTGGGGACTCTAGAGCTCTGACTTCTAATTCTGAATTCTAGTCACTATTTTACCTTCCCGAGATGTGCACTTCCTAAAGAACAAACTTCTTCAGGACCAAATATCATGCCTTCATACAACCAGTTATGTAAGGGAAAGGGAAGGGGGGGGGGGATACCTAGTCAGTTGTTCAACTGAATGTAGTCAACTGAAATGTGTCTTCCTTATTTAACCCAACCCCTCTGAATCAGAGAGGTGCGGGGAAGGGGGGGGGGGGATACCTAGTCAGTTGTCCAACTGAATGTATTCAACTGAAATGGCATCTTCCACATTTAACCCAACGCCTCTGAATCAGAGGTGGGGGGGGGGGGGGGGGGGGCTGCCTTAACCCACATCCACGTCTTCGGCGCCCGGGGAACAGTATCCGGGTCGGGGTCAATTCCATTTAAATTCAGGAAGTACAATGAAATTAATATTCTCTTCAATGCATTTCAATGAGGAAAATGGTTTACTTTCTGAATGGAATTGAAATTGAGCCCAACCCTGCTTAGTACTCCTCTAGAACTTCCCAGGTTAACATCTAAAGACACTCTCTCAAAATAAGAAAAACACAACAGCCTACGTAAGTGCTATTTAAATATGGGAAGAAATATAAACAACAGACCAAAATACTGAAAAGACAGTTTGAAAATGCAGAGAACAGGCAGCAAGGTGGGTTCTGTGTAAACAACCAGATTGTTAGGCCTCTACTTACTAGTTGGTCCCCCCCCTCTCCCTATATACCCCACTGGTTAGGGGTCAAAGGTTAGGGATCAGAGGTCATAGAGTATTCAGAGTGATCAGCCTGAGATGAACACACATTGACCGTCCAGCACTGCTTCAGTGGTGATACAGCGGCTTGGGTTGCAGTGGAGAAAAAGGATGAGTTCATGAGTCCTGAGGAACCACGTTCAGCAGCTTCTGACAGAACACGGTCAACAAGCCTGCAAGAAACCCATCTCTACTAGTACACCCTTTCATCATCAGCAGTATCAGTACTAGTAGTACTAGAAACCCATCTCTACTAGTACACCCTTTCATCATCAGCAGTATCAGTACTAGTAGTACTAGAAACCCATCTCTACTAGTACACCCTTTCATCATCAGCAGTATCAGTACTAGTAGTACTAGTAACCCATCTCTACTAGTACACCCTTTCATCATCAGCAGTAGTAGTACTAGTAGTAGTAGAACTAGTAGCAGTACTAGTAGTAGTAGCAGTACTAGTAGTAGCAGTACTAGTAGTACTAGTAGTAGCAGTACTAGTAGTACTAGTAGTAGCAGTACTAGTAGTACTAGTAGTAGCAGTACTAGTAGTACTAGTAGTAGCAGTACTAGTAGTACTAGTAGTATCAGTACTAGTAGTAGTAGCAGCAGTACTAGTAGTAGTATCAATAGAAGTACTAGTAGTAGTAGTAGCAGTAGTAGTAGTAGCACTACTAGTAGTAGTAGTACTAGTAGTAGTATCAGTAGCAGTAGCACTAGTACTAGCAGTACTAGTAGTACTAGTAGTAGCAGTACTAGTAGTACTAGTAGTAGCAGTACCAATAGAAGTACTAGTAGTAGTAGTAGCAGTAGTAGTAGTAGCACTACTAGTAGTAGTAGTAGTAGTAGTAGTAGTACTAGTAGTAGTATCAGTAGCAGTAGCACTAGTACTAGCAGTAGTACTAGTACTAGCAGCAGTAGTAGTAGTAGTAGTAGCAGTACTAGTAGAACAAGTAGTACTAGTAGTACACGTAGTACTAGTAGTAGTAGCAGCAGTACAAGTAGTACTAGTAGTAGTAGCAGCAGTAGCAGTAGTACTAGTAGTAGCAGCAGTAGCAGTAGTACTAGTAGTAGTAGCGGTACTGAGAGAGAGAGACAACATGCAGCAACGTCACTATGCACTGAGAGAGAGACAACATACAGCACCGTCACTATGCACAGAGAGAGACAACATACAGCACCGTCACTATGTACTGAGAGAGAGACAACATACAGCACCATCACTATGTACTGAGAGAGAGACAACATACAGCACCGTCACTATGTACTGAGAGAGAGACAACATACAGCACCGTCACTATGTACTGAGAGAGAGAGACAACATACAGCACCGTCACTATGTACTGAGAGAGACAACATACAGCACCGTCACTATGTACTGAGAGAGAGACAACATACAGCACCATCACTATGTACTGAGAGAGAGACAACATACAGCACCATCACTATGTACTGAGAGAGAGACAACATACAGCACCATCACTATGTACTGAGAGAGAGACAACATACAGCACCATCACTATGTACTGAGAGAGAGACAACATACAGCACCATCACTATGTACTGAGAGAGAGACAACATACAGCACCATCACTATGTACTGAGAGAGAGAGACAACATACAGCACCATCACTATGTACTGAGAGAGAGACAACATACAGCACCGTCACTATGTACTGAGAGAGAGACAACATACAGCACCATTACTATGTACTGAGAGAGAGACAACATACAGCACCGTCACTATGTACTGAGAGAGAGAGACAACATACAGCACCGTCACTATGCACTGAGAGAGAGACAACATACAGCACCATCACTATGTACTGAGAGAGAACATACAGCACCGTCACTATGTACTGAGAGAGAGACAACATACAGCACCGTCACTATGTACTGAGAGAGAGAGACAACATACAGCACCATTACTATGTACTGAGAGAGAACATACAGCACCGTCACTATGTACTGAGAGAGAGAGACAACATACAGCACCATCACTATGTACTGAGAGAGAGACAACATATAGCACCGTCACTATGTACTGAGAGAGAGACAACATACAGCACCATCACTATGTACTGAGAGAGAGACAACATACAGCACCGTCACTATGTACTGAGAGAGAGAGACAACATACAGCACCATCACTATGCACTGAGAGAGAGAGACAACATACAGCACCGTCACTATGCACTGAGAGAGAGAGACAACATACAGCACCGTCACTATGCACTGAGAGAGAAACAACATACAGCACCGTCACTATGTACTGAGAGAGAGACAACATACAGCACCGTCACTATGTTCTGAGTCAAACAATGATACACACAACAGGAGTCAAAATCTGATACAAACAGGAGTCAAACAATTGAGAGGTTAAATAAATATTCATACTGAAGGTGTAACTTTGTTGACAATGACAGGACTCACGGTGAAGATGAGTGAAGGCTGAGGGGTGAGCAGGATCAGGTGGGTCATGGACAACAGAATGATAATGACAGGACTCACGGTGAAGATGAGTGAAGGCTGAGGGGTGAGCAGGCTCAGGTGGGTCATGGACAACAGAATGATAATGACAGGACTCACGGTGAAGATGAGTGAAGGCTGAGGGGTGAGCAGGATCAGGTGGGTCATGGACAACAGAATGATAATGACAGGACTCACGGTGAAGATGAGTGAAGGTTGAGTGGTGAGCAGGATCAGGTGGGTCATGGACAACAGAATGATAATGACAGGACTCACGGTGAAGATGAGTGAAGGTTGAGTGGTGAGCAGGATCAGGTGGGTCATGGACAACAGAATGATAATGACAGGACTCACGGTGAAGATGAGTGAAGGCTGAGGGGTGAGCAGGATCAGGTAGATCATGAACAACTGAATGATAATGACAGGACTCACGGTGAAGATGAGTGAAGGCTGAGGGGTGAGCAGGATCAGGTGGGTCATGGACAACAGAATGATAATGACAGGACTCACGGTAAAGATGAGTGAAGGTTGAGTGGTGAGCAGGATCAGGTGGGTCATGGACAACAGAATGATAATGACAGGACTCACGGTGAAGATGAGTGAAGGTTGAGTGGTGAGCAGGATCAGGTGGGTCATGGACAACAGAATGATAATGACAGGACTCACGGTGAAGATGAGTGAAGGCTGAGGGGTGAGCAGGATCAGGTAGATCATGAACAACTGAATGATAATGACAGGACTCACGGTGAAGATGAGTGAAGGTTGAGGTGTGAGCAGGATCGGGTGGATCATGGACAACAGAATGGGCAGGTGACCTTCTCGTGACCCGACCAAAAACAACCTGACAGAAAGAAAGATGGAGAGAAGTCTATTACAAACAGGTCAAATCAAATCAAATGTATTTATATAGCCCTTCGTACATCAGCTGATATCTCAAAGTGCTGTACAGAAACCCAGTCTAAAACCCCAAACAGCAAGCAATGCAGGTGTAGAAGCACGGTGGCTAGGAAAAACTCCTTAGAAAGGCCAAAACCTAGGAAGAAATCTAGAGAGGAACCAGGCTATATGGGGTGGCAAGTCCTCTTCTGGCTGTGCCGGGTGGAGATTATAACAGAACATGGCCAAGATGTTCAAATGTTCATAAATGACCAGCATGGTCGAATAATAATAAGGCAGAACAGTTGAAACTGGAGCAGCAGCACGGTCAGGTGGACTGGGGACAGCAAGGAGTCATGTCAGGTAGTCCTGGGGCATGGTCCTAGGGCTCAGGTCAGTTGAAACTGGAGCAGCAGCACGGCCAGGTGGACTGGGGACAGCAAGGAGTCATCATGTCAGGTAGTCCTGGGGCATGGTCCTAGGGCTCAGGTCTCCGAGAGAGAGAAAGAGAGAAAGAGAGAATTAGAGAACGCACACTTAGATTCACACAGGACACCGAATAGGACAGGAGAAGTACTCCAGATAACAAACTGACCCTAGCCCCCCGACACAAACTACTGCAGCATAAATACTGGAGGCTGAGACAGGAGGGGTCAGGAGACACTGTGGCCCCATCCGAGGACACCCCCGGTCAGGGCCAAACAGGAAGGATATAACCCCACCCACTTTGCCAAAGCACAGCCCCCACACCACTAGAGGGATATCTTCAACCACCAACTTACCATCCTGAGACAAGGCTGAGTGTAGCCCACAAAGACCTCCGCCACGGCACAACCCAAGGGGGGGGGGGGGGGGGGGGGGGGCGCCAACCCAGACAGGTGCCCAGTAACTGCATGTAAGTTGACCTGTGTGTATTGACTCTAGAAGGTTATATTGTGAGGTGAGTGGGCTGCGAGGTGTGTGTGTGCATATACAGTGTCTTGCGAAAGTATTCACCCCCCCTTGGAATTTTTCCTATTTTGTTGCCTTACAATCTGGAATTAAAAATGTAAAAAAATTGGGGGGGGGGGTTGTATCATTTGATTTACACTGGGATTTTTGCCCATTCTTCAAGGCAAAACTGCTCCAGTTCCTTCAAGTTGGATGGGTTCCGCTGGTGTACAGCAATCTTTAAGTCATACCACAGATTCTCAATTGGATTGAGGTCTGGGCTTTGACTAGGCCATTCCAATACATTTAAATGTTTCCCCTTAAACCACTCAAGTGTTGCTTTAGCTGTATGCTTAGGGTCATTGTTCTGCTGGAAGGTGAACCTCCGTCCCAGTTTCAAATCTCTGGAAGACTGAAACAGGTTTCCCTCAAGAATTTCCCTGTATTTAGCGCCATCCATCATTCCTTCAATTCTGACCAGTTTCCCAGTCCCTGCCGATGAAAAACATCCCCACAGCATTATCCTGCCCCCACCCTGCTTAACTGTGGGGATTGTATTCTTGGGGTGATGAGAGGTGTTGGGTTTGTGCCAGACATAGTGTTTTCCTTGATGGCCAAAAAGCTCAATTTTAGTCTCATCTGATCAGAGTACCTTCTTCTATATGTTTGGGGAGTCTCCCACATGCCTTTTGGCGAACACCAAACGTGTTCGCTTATTTTTTCTTGAAGCAATGGCTTTTTTCTGGACACTCTTCCGTAAAGCCCTGCTCTGTTGAGTGTACGGCTTAAAGTGGCCCTTTGGACAGATACTCCAATCTCCGTTGTGGAGCTTTGCAGCTCCTTCAGGGTTATCTTTGGTCTCTTTGTTGCCTCTCTGATTAATGCCCTCCTAACCAGGTCCGTGAGTTTTGGTGGGCGGCCCTCTCTTGGCAGGTTTGTTGTGGTGCCATATTCTTTCCATTATTTAATAATGGATTTAATGGTGCTCCGTGGGATGTTCAAAGTTTCAGATATTTTTTTATAACCCAACACTGATCTGTACTTCTCCACAACTTTGTCCATGACCTGTTTGGAGAGCTCCTTGGTCTTCATAATGCCGCTTGCTTCGTGGTGCCCCGTGCTTCGTGGAGCCCCTTGCGCCGTGGAGCCCCTTGCTTCGTGGAGCCCCTTGATTCGTGGTGCCGCTTGCTTGGTGGAGCCCCTTGCTTCGTGGAGCCCCTTGCTTCGTGGTGCCCCTTGCTTGGTGGTGCCCCTTGCTTCGTGTTGCCCCTTGCTTCGTGGTGTTGCAGACTGGGGCCTTTCAGAACAGGTGCATATATACTGAGATCATGTGACAGATCATGTGACACTTAGATTGCAGACAGGTGGACTTTATTTAACTAATTATGTGACTTCTGAAGGTAATTGGTTGCACCAGATCTGATTTAGGGGTTTCACAGCAGAGGGGGTGAAAAACATATGCAACCACCACTTTTCCATTTACATATTTGTTTACATTTTTGTAACAAGTTTTTTTTGTTTTTCAATTCACCAATTTGGACTATTTTGTGTACGTCCATTATATGAAATCCAAATAAAAATACATTTAAATTACATGTTGTAATGAAACAAAATAGGAAAAACACCAAGGGGGTGAATAATTTTGCAAGGCACTGTATATGTCTGTGTGTTTGGTTTGTGTGCTAGTGTGTGTGTGTGTGTGTGTGTGTGTATGTGTGTGTGTGTGTGTGCTAGCGTGTGTGTGTGTGTGTGTGTGTGTGTATGTGTGTGTGTGTGTGTGTGTGTGTGTGTGTGTGTGTGTGTGTGTGTGTGTGCTAGCGTGTGTGTGTGTGTGTGTGTGTGTGTTACCTGGAGGAGCTGAAGAGAGATCCGTTGACGGAACCGAAACAGGACAGTCCCACAAACACAGAGATGATCCAGGCCATGACGCCCAGGTGGAAGTTACCACCTGCAGGTCACAGTTACTTGGGGTTAGGGGTAGCTGTGTGTGTGTGTGTGTGTGTGTGTGTGTGTGTGTGTGTGTGTGTGTGTGTGTGTGTGTGTGTGTGTGTGTGTGTGTGTGTGTGTGTGTGTGTGTGTGTGTGTGCTCGTGGTCATCATGCTCGTAGTCTCACCACTGCCACGGCCTCTGAAGCCACCATCTCCTCAGGGCTGATGGTGGTGAAGTAGGCCAGGTTAGTAAGGACATACACCACCGTCACCATGGGCAGGGAGATCACGATGGCACGCGGCAGGTTCCTACACACACACACACACACACACACACACACACACACACACACACACACATACACACATACACACGCTTGCAAACATACACACACACACACACACATACACACACACACACACACACACACACACACGAAACAAAGGTCAAGGAAAATGTCAAATGTAAACTTCCTCCTTCCCCGTCGCCATGGTAACAGGTGACGGGGAGGAGAAAATCTAAAATGGCACCCTAGTCGACCGTATAGAGGCGATGGCTGCCGTTTTATGGCCTGACTAACCAACTGTGCTATTTAGTTTGTTACTCATTTTGTACACAACCATATATATATATATATATATATATATACATAGAGCATTACAGGTGACTTACTTGTGCGGCTCAATCATCTCTTCTGTGACTAAATTTAAATTATTCCTGTGAAAAAAAACAAAAATAAAATTAATTGTTTCACTTAACTGTAGTAGAGATGCCAGACAGACAGTAGGACCTATTCCATTATGAACCACTGTAGTAGAGATGCCAGACAGACAGTAGGACCTATACCATTATGAACCACTGTAGTAGAGATGCCAGACAGACAGTAGGACCTATACCATTATGAACCACTGTAGTAGAGATGCCAGACAGACAGTAGGACCTATACCATTATGAACCACTGTAGTAGAGATGCCAGACAGACAGTAGGACCTATTCCATTATGAAGACTGTAGTAGAGATGCCAGACAGACAGTAGACCTATACCATTATGAACCACTGTAGTAGAGATGCCAGACAGACAGTAGGACCTATACCATTATGAACCACTGTAGTAGAGATGCCAGACAGACAGTAGGATCTATACCATTATGAACCACTGTAGTAGAGATGCCAGACAGACAGTAGGACCTATACCATTATGAACCACTGTAGTAGAGATGCCAGACAGTAGACCTATACCATTATGAACACTGCAGTAGAGATGCCAGACAGACAGTAGGACCTATACCATTATGAACCACTGTAGTAGAGATGCCAGACAGACAGTAGGACCTATACCATTATGAAGACTGTAGTAGTGATGCCAGACAGACAGTAGACCTATACCATTATGAACCACTGTAGTAGAGATGCCAGACAGACAGTAGGACCTATACCATTATGAACCACTGTAGTAGAGATGCCAGACAGACAGTAGGACCTATACCATTATGAACCACTGTAGTAGAGATGCCAGACAGACAGTAGGACCTATACCATTATGAACCACTGTAGTAGAGATGCCAGACAGACAGTAGGACCTATACCATTATGAACCACTGTAGTAGAGATGCCAGACAGACAGTAGGACCTATACCATTATGAACCACTGTAGTAGAGATGCCAGACAGTAGACCTATACCATTATGAACACTGCAGTAGAGATGCCAGACAGACAGTAGACCTATACCATTATGAACCACTGTAGTAGAGATGCCAGACAGACGGTAGGACCTATACCATTATGAACCACTGTAGTAGAGATGCCAGACAGACAGTAGGACCTATACCATTATGAACCACTGTAGTAGAGATGCCAGACAGACAGTAGGACCTATACCATTATGAAGACTGTAGTAGTGATGCCAGACAGACAGTAGACCTATACCATTATGAACCACTGTAGTAGAGATGCCAGACAGACAGTAGGACCTATACCATTATGAACCACTGTAGTAGAGATGCCAGACAGACAGTAGGACCTATACCATTATGAACCACTGTAGTAGAGATGCCAGACAGACAGTAGGCCCTATACCATTATGAACCACTGTACTAGAGATGCCAGACAGACAGTAGACCTATACCATTATGAAGACTGTAGTAGTGATGCCAGACAGACAGTAGACCTATACCATTATGAACCACTGTAGTAGAGATGCCAGACAGACAGTATGACCTATACCATTATGAACCACTGTAGTAGAGATGCCAGACAGACAGTAGGACCTATACCATTATGAACCACTGTAGTAGAGATGCCAGACAGACAGTAGGCCTTATACCATTATGAACCACTGTACTAGAGATGCCAGACAGACAGTAGACCTATACCATTATAAAGACTGTAGTAGAGATGCCAGACAGACAGTAGGACCTATACCATTATGAAGACTGTAGTAGTGATGCCAGACAGACAGTAGACCTATACCATTATGAACCACTGTAGTAGAGATGCCAGACAGACAGTAGGACCTATACTATTATGAACCACTGTAGTAGAGATGCCAGACAGACAGTAGGACCTATACCATTATGAACCACTGTAGTAGAGATGCCAGACAGACAGTAGGACTTATACCATTATGAAGACTGTAGTAGAGATGCCAGACAGACAGTAGGACCTATACCATTATGAACCACTGTAGTAGAGATGCCAGACAGACAGTAGACCTATACCATTATGAAGACTGTAGTAGTGATGCCAGACAGACAGTAGACCTATACCATTATGAACCACTGTACTAGAGAAGCCAGACAGACAGTAGGACCTATACCATTATGAACCACTGTACTAGAGAAGCCAGACAGACAGTAGGACCTATACCATTATGAAGACTGTAGTAGTGATGCCAGACAGACAGTAGACCTATACCATTATGAACCACTGTACTAGAGAAGCCAGACAGACAGTAGGACCTATACCATTATGAACCACTGTACTAGAGAAGCCAGACAGACAGTAGGACCTATACCATTATGAACCACTGTAGTAGAGATGCCAGACAGACAGTAGACCTATACCATTATGAAGACTGTAGTAGTGATGCCAGACAGACAGTAGGACCTATACCATTATGAACCACTGTAGTAGAGATGCCAGACAGACAGTAGGACCTATACCATTATGAACCACTGCACTAGAGATGCCAGACAGACAGTAGGACCTATACCATTATGAACCACTGCACTAGAGATGCCAGACAGACAGTAGGACCTATACCATTATGAACCACTGTAGTAGAGATGCCAGACAGACAGTAGGACCTATATCATTATGAACCACTGTAGTAGAGATGCCAGACAGACGGTAGGACCTATACCATTATGAACAGTGTAGACTGTAGACATTCATCATGTCTACAGGTGACCTCTTCATCCACCTAGCTTACTTTGAAATGTTTGTTATATGTTCAAACTAGACAGATGTTTCAGTGGTTTAAAATGCTAATGAATACATAGACACTGGAGCAGACTAAGAGAAGTGTTCTGTAGTCCAGGACTAGGTTTAATCTGGGTCTGGGAGCCGGACACACAGATTTATCCCAAACACTAGTTATGTTCCCTCCTCCCTACATACCAGCCTCCTCCTCCCTACCTACCAGCCTCCTCCTCCCTAACTACCAGCCTCCTCCTCCCTAACTACCAGCCTCCTCCTCCCTACTTACCAGCCTCCTCCTCCCTCCCTCCCTACCTACATACCAGCCTCCTCCTCCCTAACTACCAGCCTCCTCCTCCCTACCTACCAGCCTCCTCCTCCCTACTTACCAGCCTCCTCCTCCCTACCTACCAGCATCCTCCTCCCTACTTACCAGCCTCCTCCTCCCTACTTACCAGCCTCCTCCTCCCTAACTACCAGCCTCCTCCTCCCTAACTACCAGCCTCCTCCTCCCTACTTACCAGCCTCCATAGGCAAACAGGCCACTGTACAGGACCAACCCAAAGCTGCCAACGTCCGTCCTTGTCCCTTCAAATGCGTTCTCTGGCCAAAGACGCTCCGTCCCTCCTGGAAAGAGATGAAAGTTTGTGAGTGGACTGACAGAAGAAGATATCACTGACAGATCGAAACAACAACTCTTATTCAACACTTCTATCTCTCTGTGTGTGTGTGTGTGTGTGTGTGTGTGTGTGTGTGTGTGTGTGTGTGTGTGTGTGTGTGTGTGTGTGTGTGTGTGTGTGTATCTAGCACTTCAGTCTGTCTGTGTGTCTACTTCTCACCTCTGCCAATCTGCACACAGCCGAGGAGGATGATGAGCACCAGAGCGAGGAGCTGCAGTGAAGACATTCTGGACCCGTGTGGCAGCCTTCAGACAGACAGACAGACAGACAGACAGGCAGGCAGGCAGACAGACAGACAGACAGACAGACAGACAGACAGGGGGTGACCAGACAAACAGACAGACAGGCAGGCAGAC